>NC_060269.1:143789967-143903642 GCF_021613505.1 Equus quagga | reverse complement strand
CCCCCCCCCCCCCCCCCCCCCGCCTTATCCACGGGGAATATGTTCCGAGATCCCCAGTAGATGCCTGAAACTGAGGATAGTACTGAACACTATATATACCATGTTTGTCCCTATCCCTTCATACCTATGATAAAGTTTAATTTATAAATTAGGCACAGTAAGAGATTAAAAATAACTAATAATAAAATAGAACGATTATAACAATATACTGTAATAAAAGTTACCATAGATCTTAGTAACCTTCCGCATATGATTTTATTTCTTCCCTTATTATTACGTCGAGAACTTTCACCTTTTCACTTAAAGGAAGCACTTTATGGCTTCTCTTTGGCATATCTGAACTGCCAGCATCACTACTCTTGCACTTTGGGGCTATTATTAAGTAAAATAAGGGTTACTTGAACACAAGCATTGTGACACATAACAGTCAATCTGATAATGAAATGGCTACTAAGTAACTAAAGGGCGTGTAGTGTTTACAGCATGAATCCCCTGAACAAAAGGATGATTCACGTCCAGGGTGGGACAGAGCAGGACAGAGCGAGATTCCATCTCACTACTCAGAACCACACACAATTTAAAACATGTGAATTGTTTATTTCTGGAATTTTTCATTTAATATTTTCAGACCACAATTGACTGCAGGTAACTGAAACTATGGAATGCAAAACCATGGATAAGGGGGGCTAATGTGTGTCAATGCACATTATAACAAGAGACAGGCAAGTATAAGGAATGAAGAGGGCTGTGAGAATAACAGCATGGAGTATGGACCTGAGATAGGCAGAGCAGGGGGCACAGGGGTCTATAGAGAAAGTCAGCCTGATGGGTGTGCAGGAGTCTGTGGCAGAGTGTCGGGGAAAGAGGGTATCAGACAGAGGGCTTAGAAACACACAAATGTGTGTAGAAAACACCTACTGCATCCAGGGCAAGGTGGAAGCAGCCATGTGTTTTATGACCTTGCCTGAGAAATCACACACCACTGCCATTTGGTAGAAGCATGTCACTAAGTCCAGCCCACATTCAAGGGGAGGGAAATTAGGCTCCACCTTGTAAAGGCTGGTGTGTCAAAGGAATTTATGAACATAGTTTTAAACCACTACATTCATCCTTCTTTAAAACTCTTTATGTCACTTTTCTACTCAGGAATCTGTAATAAGCATCACATAAGTCCACTCTTTTATTTGCTCTGGGTCCTGAGACCCTATGCAATCTGGTCACTTCCGATTGTATTTCCATTCTCCTGCAATCTGCCTCCACTCTGGTTGACTGCTTACTGGCCTCTGAATGCCTGCTGACCACCTGAGCATTCACAGACTTCAGTGCCCACCCAAGGGAACCTCTCCACCCATCTGTTTATTAAGCTTGTGGCTGAAAGGCAATAGTGTTGTAGCGGTTAATATCATGGTCTTTGGCATCAGACAAGTGTGGAGACCAGTCTCTACCTGTTACTTCCTTACTCACTTGGGCAAGTTCCTCCACCTCCCTAAACTTCAGTTTCTTTATTTGCAAAATAGGGGCAAGAATATAATGCCTTAGAACTTCCAACAGAGTTTATATTTCAGTGAGGGGATGAGAGGGAAAAAGAAAAAACAAATGAAATAAACATGATAAATATACAGCATGGCAGTTAGTGAGAAGAGCTATGGAGAAAGATAAAGAAGAAGCTGGACAGGACCGCAGTGGAAGTGAGAGGAAGTGTGGCTATTTTATAAAAGGTCATCAGGGGGAGGCTTCTCCAATAAGACAATGTTAGAGCAGAGGCCTGAAGGAAACAAGAGATCCCTGAGGAAAATAGCCTTAAAGCAAGAGTGTGCTGGGTCTGTTTAAGAAACAGCAAGGAGGCCAGAGTGGTTGACAGAGTGAGCAAGGAGGAAGGAGAAGGAAATAAAATCAGAAGGGAGGAGAGAATTGTACTCAGCCTTGTGGGCCCTTAGACTTTCAATGCAAGCAAAATGAGAGCCATGGGAGTGTTGGAGCAGATAAATGATATAGTCAGACTTCAGGGTGAAGGCTGCTGTGCTAAGAGTTGACTCTGAGAGGAGCAAGGACAGAAGCAGCACAGAGACCGGGTAGAGGGCAACGCAGCAATTCAGGTGGGAGACGGTGGGGACTGCGACCGGGGTGGTGGTGGATGGGATGGAAAGAAGTGGTGGGAATCTGGGTATCTGGAAGGTAGAGACAACAGGGTTTATTGCTGATTGAGCAGGAGTTGTGAAAGTGGGAAGGATGACTCGGCTTTTTGATTTGAGCCACCTGGGAAAATGGAGTTGCTATTTATGGAAAGGAAAGATGGCAGAAAGAATAGGTTTAGGGATAGAAATCAGGAAAAAGACATGCAAAGTTTGAGATGGCTTTTGGATATCCAAGTGGGGATCTGAAAGTCAGAGGAGAGGCGGAGGCTGGAGAAGCCTTGGCTGACCTTCTGTGTAAAATAGTGCCTTCCCACCCCATCAACTACTAAGTTCTCTCCCCTGGACCTGTTTTCCTTTAGAGCATGCATGATCTCCTGGCATGCTCCAGGTCGCTGTTTGCCGACTGTCTGCTCCACTAGAATGGAAGCTCCCTGAGAGCAGGACTTTGTCTTCTCCACTCACTGCTCAACCTTAACCCCAGTGCCTAGAGCAGTGCTTGGTCTTGGTAGGGGCTCAATAAACATTTATTGGACAGCTCTGCCTGGGCATAACAGCACATGCTTCACACAGGGCCCTGCCCTCTCAGCTTCGATAGCCCTATGGTAGAATCAGCTGATTAAAGAGGTTACAGTGAAGCTGGACGGGCCAAAGGATAAGAGATTATGTTCCACACTGTCCCCCACGTCATTGCTCTGCTAGGCTGTGAGAACACGGACTGGGGGAACATGGTGTACAGTGAGTTCAAGCAGGCTGGCTGCTTTTTGGAGAAAGGAATTTTCATCACTCAGGCACATTTTCTCCTCTACCCCTTTTATTATTTTCTTTCCAGTGAAACAGGAAACACAATTTTTATTCCTCTGCTAACAACTCTCCAGCCCCTCTATTAAGGCTTTATGGGTATGTTTACCAAAATAGCTTTTGATATTCTCAAAATAAATGAAATGTCACCAAGGCAAGGGCCAAGTCCTAATGATCCAAACTACTACCTTCAGGGGCCTCTATTTTTCATTGTGAAAGTTCAAACATGCACAGAAGTAGATAACATCCAGTGAACCTCGTCCATGCATCACCAGATTCAAGGATTCAAGATTTTGCCACATTCGTTTCAAGTATCCTTTTTCTTTTTCTCCTTTTTGTCTTTGCCAGAATATGTATATTTTTATTTTTAATTGTGGTAAAAAAACAAACACGTGCATAAAATTTTCCATCTTAAACATTTTTAAACGTACAGTTCCGTAGAGTTAACTATATTCACATTGTTGTGCAACAGATCTCCAGAACTATTTCATCTTGCAAAACTGAAACTCTGTCCCCATTAAATAATAACTCCCCATTTCCCCCCCCCCCGCCCCCTGGCAACCACCATCCTACTTTCTGTTTCCATGAATTTGACTACTTTAGATACCTCATATAAGTTGAATCAAACAGTATTTGTCTTTTTGTGAGTGGTTAATTTCACTTAGCACACTGTCTTCAAGGTTTATCCATATTGTAGCATGTGACAGGATTTCCTTCCTTTTTAAGGCTGAATAATATAATATTCCTGTGTGTGTGTGTGTGTGTGTGTGTGTGTGTGTGTGTATGTCACATTTTGCTTATCCATTCATCCCTCAGTGGGCACTTGGGTTGCTTTTATCTCTTGGCTGTTGTGTGTAATGCTGGTATGAATATGGATGTACAAACATCCCTTCAAGATCCTGCTTTCAATTCTTTAGGGTATATACCAAGAAGTGAGATTGCTGGATTGAATGGTACTTCCATTTTTAACTTTTTGAGTAATCACCATACTTTTTTCCGTACTGGCTGCACTACTTTACGTTCCCACCAACAATGCTGTCGACGAAAATAATCCATAACCAATCTATAAATGAAAATTTGAGAGAGTTTATTCTGAGCTGAAATCTGAGGACCATGGCCCAGGGCCTTTCTTCCCGAAGGAAGAAAGGGCACTGAAGAAGTGGGGTGCACAGAGTGGTTATATACCCCCAAACAGGATGTTTCACATAGGATTGAAATGTCCCTTTTGCAATAGTCACGAGACTGCTCTTTTGGCACAGCGATTGACGGAAACAGCAGGTAGGTCTGCTGTCTCGGGGAACACAGCAGGGTGGCAGGTCTGTTGTCTCAAGCTGGGTGGTCACAGCAGAGCGCAGCAATCAGTTCCTAGCCTAAGGAAAGATGCTTAATCCTTAAGGAAATGTCAATGTGGGGGGAAGTTGCACCCTTATCTCAAGGGCCTTTGTTCTTGCCATAGGAAATGTTTTAAAGCAGATATACAATGCCTGGTCAATGGCCATGTCAGGCCCTTTTGGAAAAAACAAAGTCAGGCCGAATTAGGTTTACACCAAATGGTTTCCTCATATATATCCAATATATCCTATTGCTTGCCATTTCTGTTTTGTCAATGCACAAGGGTCCCAGTTTCTCCACATCCTTGCCAACACTTATTTTCTCTTGTCATTTTTTTTAATAGTAGCCATCCTGATGAGTGTGAGGTGACAGCTCAGTGTGGTTTTGATTTGCAGGGCTCGAATGATTAGTGATGTCAAGCACCTCTTCATATGCTTGTTGACCATTTGTATATCATGTTTGGAGAAATGTCTGTCCCTTACTCATTTTTTAATCCAGTTACCTGTTTCATATTTGCTATTGAGTTGTAGTTCTTTATATATTCTGGATAATAACCCTTTTATCAGATATGTGATTTGCAAATATTTTCTCCAAAGTTTGCCTTTTTACTCTGTTGATTGTGTCCTTTTGATGCATAGAACTTTTTAAGATTGATGTAGTCCCATTTGTCTATTTTTGCTTTTGTTGCCTTTGCTTTTGGCGTCATAGCCAAGAAGTCACAGCCAAATTCAATGTCATAAAGCTTTCTGTATGTTTTCTTCTAGGAGTTTTGTAATTTCAGGTCTTATATTTAGGTCTTTAATCCATTTTGAGTTCATTTTTGTATATGATATAAGTTAAGAGTTCAACTTCCTTTGCATGTGGCTATCTAGTTTCCCAATACCATTTGTTGAAGAGACCATCCTTTTCCCAGTGAGTGGTCTTCACATCCTTGTTGAGATTACTTGACCATATATGTGAGAGTATATTTCTGTATTCTCTATTCTATTCCATTGTTCTATATATCTGTCTTTATGCCAGTACCACAATTTTCATTACTGCTACATTTTTTATTGTAATGTGTTTTGAAATCAGAAAATGTGAGACCTACAACTTTGTTCTTTTTCAAAACTGTTTTGGCTGTTTCAGTATTTCTAGATATTCCACATGAATTTTAGGATGAATTTTCCTATTTCTACAAATAACGCCATTGGGATTTTGATAGGGATTGCATTGAATCTGTAGATTCTTTGGGTAGTATTGACATTTTAATGAGATCAAGTTTTCCAATCCATGACCATGGGATATCTTTCCATTTATTTGTGTCTTCTTTCATTTCTTTCAGCAGTATTTTGTAGTTTGCAGTGTACAACTCTTTCACCTTCTGGTTAAGTTCATTCCTAAGCATTTTATTATTTTTCATGCTATTGTAAATGGAAATGTTTTCTGAATTTCCTTTTTGGATTTTTCATTGTTTGTGCATAGAAAAACAACTGAATTTTGCATGTTGGTTTTGTGTCCTGCAACTTTGCTGAATTTGCTTACTAGTTCTAGCAAGTTTTTTGGTGGAATCTTTAGAGTTTTCTATATGTAAGATCATGCCATATGCAAATAGAGATAATTTCACTTCTTCATTTCCATTCTGGATGCCTTTTACATCTTTTTCTTGCTGTCTTAGTTCATTCAGGTTGCTATAACAGAATATCATAGAGTGGGAGGCTTATAAACAACAGAAATTTATTTCTCATGGTTCTGGAGATTGAAAGTCCAAGACCATTATTTGCCCAAGATATTAAGAGAAATAAACACTTCAAGTCAGCAAACATTCCTTGAAACCTACAGAAACTCTGAAATCAGACTCACTACTGTTTGTTACTACTTTCAGCCATAGGACCTTGGGCAATGACCTAATCTTCCTAAGCCGCAGAAGCCTCATTTATAAAATGTGGATCATAAAAGTCTCTGCTTCATGCAGCTGTTATGACAATAAAACCTTAACCCTGGTCTTTGAAGCTAATGGCTTATAGTTGCCCACAGAAGAGACAATGGCAGTGCTACAACCAGCATTATGGACAGTGGCTCCCAGGGCCCCCAGAAGCCATAGAGCCAGCTTAGAGCATAGAGCAACTTAGGGTCTTCACAAGATTGTTGGTCTGGCTGTGCCTCTTTTATTTCTCAAGACAATGACACTCATGTAGTTCACCCACCTTACTCTCCCCACATAGAAAAATCTCTCTCTATTTGGGGCTTTGGTTTATTTACCTGTCTTAGCCTAGCTACCTACCTTTCAGAAATCAGTACACATATCACCCCTTTTGGAAAGTTTGTCCTATGCCCAGTGTGTGTATACCCCAGGGCTGAGTAGACCTTTTCTAGCTTCATCGGCCCTGTGTCCATGTGAGTGTCTGAAGCCATCTTTTTATTGGTACGCAGCCTCCCCTCTCCACTAAACTAGACATCCTTGAGGGTAAAGCTGACTTTCAGCTCTGCGCAGCACAGCACTGGCTCACAGACAGCACTCAGCGATGCTTACTGGGTGAACAGATGTCTCAAGCTGGCCTCTGCTTTTCACTCAAGGCCGTGCTCTGGCTTAGGTGTGCTCACTTACCGCCCCACCACCATGCCCACCATATCCTTCCAACCAGATCTGTTTACCTGGATCCAGATGTTTGATTCCTTCCTGCCTTCCTATTTACCAAACCACTCATGGGTCCAGCCTGCCCCTTGGTGTTACCAACCCAGCTCCTCACCTTGAACCTGTGACCTTCTCTACACTGAAGCATTCTTACAGAGCTCCAAGTATTGTCAAGGTCAGACTGTATTCAGATACTCAGATACCAGCATCTCTGATTATATGGCCTCCTCCACTCACCAGGCACACACCCAGAGGTGCCACCTCCCTAGTTAACAGCAGCACAAATCCATGCAGTGACAGCTGTGGCTTCTAATTTGCTATCCAAATATATGTATAGTCATGACATTCCAAATAAAGCAAGCATCTCGCTGAACAGGCACTGGTTCCAAATCAAATAAACATCTAATAAAAAGGCACACAGATTCCTCCATGACTCCAACTTGCACCATCTCATAAGGGAGCAACTATCTAATGTTAAGTAGTTTCTTGTGAATGTAAATTTCTTCGTTACTGACATCTGTTTTCCATTCATTTGTGTTAGTTTCTCTGATTAAAGCATCACTTCAGAGCCAATTTCTCAGTATTGGTTGAAAAGAAAGTTCAGAATCTGGTGAAATTTGATGCAAATGAAAGCAAACAGATCATTTATTTTAGGCATCCTTTTTAAAAGTCATCAAGACCTGGGGAGGCTGACCCAGGAAACACATGTTAAAGGTACAGAATGAGACACGGAGGAGAACTTCCCAGAGGAGCTGGCTCCTGGGAGTTACCTTGGAGCCCAGCAGCTGGAGAAGAGAAAGAACATTCTAGTCAGAGGACACATAACGGGACAGTGTAGGAAATGTCAAAAAGTTCAACACTGGAGTTCACTACCTCACACGGTACCGGGAGGACTAAAGAAAGCACTAAAACAGGAATAAATCGTACTTTGTATTCTACAAATTTTTTATTTTCTTGATATTATGATGTTTGACATCTTAAGAAAAAACCTTTCTGGCTGGGGAGAGACTCTCCCCACTGGGCTAGCCGGTTCTTAGACACAGCAAAGGGCCTAGCCTGCAGCGCGCCTTTGATACGCAAACGAACCAGTCCAGGGCCCTGCCTGTTTTGGAATATTTTCATCACCCGAAAAAGTTCCTGTATGCCTATCTGAAGTTAATCTCCACTTTCACTCCCAGCCCTAGACAAATACTGACTTGTTTTATATCCCTATACATATGCCTTTTCTAGACATTTCATGTAAATAGAGTCATACAGTACGTAGCGTTTTGTGTCTGGCTTCTTTCACTTAGCATAATGTTTTTTGAAATTCATAAATGTTGTAGCATGTATCCACATTCTGTTCCTTTTTTATTGCTGAATTATATTCCATTGTATGGATATACCATAGTTTATATATTCACTCACCTGTTGATCGACATTTGCATTATTTCCAGTTCGGTGCTATTATGAATAATGCTGCTGTGAACATTGGCAAAATGTCTTTGTGTAGATATATGCTTTCATGTCTCTTGAGAAATAGTAGAATCTCTGGGTCATATGATAAATTTATATTTAACTTTATAAGAAACTGCCAATCTGTCTTACAAAGTGGCTGTATCATTTTACTTTCCCACCAACAGTTTATGAGAGTTCCAGTTTCTCCATATCCTTGCCAACATTTGGTATTGTCTTTAATTACAGCCTTTATACTGTGTGTATAGTGGTATTTCACTGTGCTTTTAATTTGTATTTCCCTTGTGATTAATAATATCGAGTATTTTTTCATATGCTTAGTTAGACATTTGTAAGTCTTCTTGGTAAAATTTCTATTTAAATTTTTACTCATTGACTGGATTCTTTGCCTTACTATGGAGTTGTAAGAGTTCTCTATATATTCTGGACATAAGTACTCTATCAGATATATAATTTGCAAATATTTTCTCCAAGTAAATGTCTTGTCTTTTCCTTTTCTTAATGATATCTTTTGATGTACAAAAGTTTTTAATTTTGAAGAAGTCGAATTTATCACTTTTTTTCTATTATGGGTTGTGCTTTTAGGATTGTATCTAAAAATTCTTTGCCCAATCCAAAGTCATGAAAATGTTCTCCTATATTTTCTTCTAGAAGTTTTATGCTTTTAGCTCTTACATTTAGTTAAGTCTATGATCTATTTTGAGACAATTCAAATTTTACTCAGCTGAAATTGAGCTTCTGATCTCCTTCTCCCAACCCCTACTTGTTTCTCCTACATCTTCCCATCTCACTAAATGGACATCTTATTTTTTTCTACTGCTTGGGTCAAAAAACTTGGAGTCATCCCTAATTCCTGTCTTTCCATCGGCCCACATCCAACTTATCAATAAGTCCTGTTTGCTCTACCTTCAGAATAGATCTAAAATGTGACCATTTCTCACTGCTTCCACTACTACCATTCTCATCCAAGCCGCCTTCAGTGCTCATGTAGAGTATTGCAACAGCCTCCAACCTGATGTCCTTGCTTCCATTCTCACCCTCATTCTCAACCCAGCAGCCAGAGTGGCCTTATAAAAATAAAGTCATGTCACCCTCCGTTCAAATCCTCCAGTGGCTCTCGCTTGACCCAGAGTTAAATCCACCTTCTATAGGATGACTTACACAGTTTGTCTCCCCCTTATCTCCATGACCTGATATCCTAGTATTACCTCTCCCACCCCTTCTGTTCCCTCTTTCTGCTCTGGTCTCACCTCAGCCATGGCCCTATCTCAGAGTATTTGCACCAGATATTACTTGTAACTAAAATGCTCATCCTGCAGCTATCCGTGTGGCTTGATCCCTCATTTGCTTCACCTGCTCCAGTGTCACCTGGAAGCCCTTCCTTGGCCACTCTACTTAAAACTACAATACACCCCTC
Source organism: Equus quagga (assembly GCF_021613505.1). NCBI lineage: Eukaryota > Metazoa > Chordata > Mammalia > Perissodactyla > Equidae > Equus > Equus quagga. Next base: position 143,893,891 of record NC_060269.1, on the reverse strand, counting down.
CCTCCTGGCCCTCCTTACCTGCCTCCTGCTTTATTTGTCTCCATACCACCTATCACCATCTGACACACTCAATACCCTATTCATTTGTGGTCCGTCCTCCTTGCCAGAAAACAGCTCAGTGAAGCTGGGGATGTTTGTTTTGTTCAGTTATATCCCTACTGCCTTGTTCACATAATAGGTGCTCAATAAATATTTGTAGGTTGAGTGCTTGAAAAGTGGAGAAGAGAGTCTCTAATCCAGCATTTCCAAAACCAGGTTTCATAGAATAATAGTATCCTGTCAGAGACTAACTCCCACAAAAAATATTCCAACTTCAGAAGCTTTACATATTGTTTCTCCTCTTGGGAGTTCACGAATTTTGTTCTGAGATCACTCACAGTTACCCTGGCATCTCTCACACAGTTCCTGGCCCTCCCAAAAGCTGTTTACATTTTTTTCCACTCTGCCCATGCAATGTAAAAGGTTCAACCCTAGGCAAATTTTCATGTCAAAATATATCTATGATGTTCCCTGCCACCTTTCAGAGTCTCAGTCCTGTATGAAGTCCCTTTGCCCTATTCCCCAACCTTGGTGATGCTGAAGCACAAGGAGAAAAGGCAGGGCTGGCCAGGTCCAGTCCTGCCCAGGCCGATGATCTCTATCTCAGTCAGCTCTAGTTGCTATAATACAATACCATAGACTGATGGCTTAAACAACATTTATTTCTCACAGTTCTGGAGGCTGGAAGTCCAAGATCAGGGTGCAAAATAACTCAGTTCCTGGTGAGAGCCCTCCTCCTGGCTAGTGAATGGCCATCTTCTCACTGTGTCCTCACATGGTGGACAGAGAGAGAGACAGCTCTGGTCTCTCTTCCTCTTCTTATAAGGACACTAATCCCATCATGGGGGCCCCACCTTCATGACCTCATCTAAACATAGTTACCTCCCAAAGGCCCCACCTCCAAATGCCATCACATTGGGGAGTAGGGCTTCAATACAGGAATTATGGGTGGACAAAAACGTTCAGCCCATAACAACCCCCAAGCTTGGGGGTGTGTTGAAGCACAAAGCAGGAAGGGGCAGCAGGCAGAGCCCGAATCCCGAGGTCCAAGCACCACTGAGTCAGAAGGAGACATATGTGCCAGAATAAGGCTCTTGAGTTTTCAGTTAATATAAAATAAAAATGTTAATGAGACTATGAAAGAAACAACCAGAAAGGAAGAAAGTGACTGAAGAAGTCCCTCCAGACCCCTCAGCAAATGTGAACCATCAGCAAGGCTGGGGCTCAAAACCCTGGGCACAGCCCGCTGTCCTCTGCCTGTTTTGACTTTCATTTTCTTTAGTAAAATTTTCACAACTGATACTGGTCTATTTTATAAAAATTAGAAAATCAGGAGGAGGAACTAGAAGAAAATAATCACCCTCCTTCTTACACCCTAGTGACAACCACTGTAACCTTTGGGCCCTTTCTCCATCCTGGTTTTTCCTGCCTGACACCCAAGGAAGTCATGGGTTCCCGGAGGGTTGACTGCAGCTGAAAGGATATCCCTGTTCTTACATCCACATGAAGTCAGTTAGAAGTTGGTGACGGTCCACCTGATTGTCCAATTCCTTCCATTGTTCCTTTCAAGCCTTTAGGACATTGCCTCTGCTCTGCTCCATTTTTTTTCTCCTGAAGTCAAGCTGGTTTCTGTCCTATGCTCTCCCTACCCAGCCCCCAACTCCATATTTATATTCTATCCCTGGAATTTTACAACAGGGGGATCGCTGTTTATGATGGGGAGAGGAGAGGCAGGAGTGAAAAGCAGCCCAGGGCAGTGTTCTCTCAACTCTTCTGTCCACAGTCCCTGCGAGAATTATGCCTATATGCAAGTTACCATAAAGATTTTTCAATCATACTTTTAAATATTTACAAAAGATTTCATTTAGGGCATATTATAAATATTAATGTTTTAAAATAAAACTCTTAAAGTTATTCAAAAAAGTCTAATGGCCCAGTGATTTGATGACCACCGTCATCTATTTAAAAAATAATCAACAAGTTTTCCCTGAACAGCTGGAAATTTTACGCCCTTCTCTTTTCTTCTTAAACTCCTTCATTCCACTTCCCCCACAGAATTTTAAATAATATATTCCTATGCTTGAAAATCTTTCGTTGCTCACCATAGTAACAGATTGAATTTTTGTTTGAGCTATTATTATAATTATCAGCAGAGCATAACTGACGAAAACATAAAGGTGCCGTAAAATTTGGTAAATATTTATTAATCACAAAAAGCAAAGTAAATAAATAAATAAAAACTTTTAGAAGCATATTCTTTAATAGAGTAGGAAGATGGAAGAGGGATCTCGTAATTAATCTTGTTAATTAATCTTATAATTAAACAAGAATCGTGATCATGCTCACCTCTTCTACAATCCATGTGAATTCAGATAATACCAATTCAAATCCAAACCAAAAGACCCCATTTCTAATTTTGTGTCAAGAACTTGGAAAGCCCTTGTGAACCCAGGGATACACAAAGAGCCCTGGTCTAGGCCGTGAGAGTCACAGAACACTGGCCTAGCAAGCAGTATGGGAATTTCTGAAAAAATAAGGGGAAGTGGGGTGGAATTCCAGACAGTAGAGGAAGAGCTTAGAAACCCATTTCTCCATAAAAACAACGAGATCACGTCAATTTGGGGACAGAAGAAAAGAGGATTAGAAAATTATTTCAAAATGCAATGCATATTTCATTAGAAGGTGCTTGTGTGTTCTGAGGGGTCAGGTGTAATGGAAGTGGTTAAAAGAGAAGGGGAAGGTGTCTGCCATTTCATTATGCCTGTAAGGAGAGAGAATGCAGTCCAGTGAGTATGGGTGATAGGAAAAAGGAGACAGAGCACAGAGATGATGTGGAAGCCATTTGCAAACACGAGGCTGATGAAGCCTTGGGATTAATGGGTTTGCTGGGAAGCCAGGCAACAGGATCCCTGCTGCCTCCAATGGAAAGCATCATTTTGTCAAGGAAATCCATATTTCACACTAACTGACATTATGTGTATATGTCAATGGAATGTCTTGAAATTCTCTCATTATCCATAAGTTCTTGCATGCCCCCAAATCAAATCTTTAGTAATTTTAAAAATTATTTTCATCCCACTCTTTGCAGTTGATGCCAGAGAAACTTTGTTCATGCCTAGTTTTCTTAGCTATGTCAAAGAGCCTCTTCATGTAAATGTGAAATCACACCCTTCCTCATGCTTGCAAATCAGTTCTTATCCACAGGGTGGGAAAAATAGAGACAGTCTGGGATCACATAGCTGATTAGTAATGTAGTGGAGTAACTGACAATAAATTGGGGAAACATTGTCTTCTGAGCGTGGTCTTTAGTATTTCTCGCTGTTTAAAGAAACTGTTTGCCATGTTCCACCAAGAAAAACATGAAAGTGCCTAATCCCTATTTGTTATTACATCACAGGGAGTGACTCAGTACACATGGCTTCCCATGTATAATATTATCTTTAACAAATAGCTGTCGTCGTCATTGATTTCACCCAAATGAGGATTACATTTATTTTGTTTGAAATACCTCTTTAAGTGTAATATCCCTCACACCCTCGTGGTTCCGTTACACGTTTTCCTTCACAGATTTAGTGCTACAAAGTGCCAGGTACAGAAGTCACCAACACAGTCCTTGCCCTCAAACTGGTTACCTTCCAGCTGCAAAAATGACACCTCACCAACTAGTGGTACAGGTCAGAATGTGGGAATCTTTATACTCTCTAAATGTCTCTCATTAGCATGGACTTGTTAAAAAATCAGGCAAGAACTACTTTTTACCATTTCAAAATTTTTCAACATTTTTAAGATTAATACTAAAGAAGCCACTTCAGCTTCTTTATTCAGAAGAGACTATGTTTAAATAAAATATCGTGTCTCTCTTTTACGGAATAATTTATAAAATTATTCAAGTGAACTATGGATAGGTAGTATCTGTTTTAAGTAAACTTGAGAAAAAGAAGGAGGGGGAGTAAATAAACAAGATGCTTTTTCATGTTCAAAGACATTTATTGTCAACTTTAAAAGAGCTGTTTTGGTGGGGGGCAGAAGCAAGGTGGAGGGTCAGCCAGAGAACAGGCTTGGCAAGCACCAGGAGGTCCAGTCTAGAACACTCCTTCCTCTGCCCAGGTCCACACACACTTAGTGACGCTTACCATGTACCTTCCCTATGTGGCTGGCACCAAGGAACCCTGGGGGAGGAAACAGGTAGTCATCAGATAACCACACAAACATATAAATTCAATGTGATAACCACACAACCGTAAATTCAACTGTGACAAATGTGATCCAGGAAAACTCTTGGGCCTCTGAGTATACTTAACAGGGATATGATCTTCTGTGGTTGCATGACCTTTAAAATGGAAAATAATGACTTATGTTTTTCAAAAGTGGGTTTGAAAAAGAATGCCAAAGGCCATTTCATTGAGCTGATCGATATTCTCTTAAAGAACTTGAACCTCAGCCCACACATGCAAGACTATAATCTGTACTATGATTATTTCATGCCTCCATACAGGCATGAGTAAGTGGCATGGTTGGAGCCTGCTATAAGTAGGATTTTATATCTTTCTAACACATCAAAGGAAGAAAGCACAGCTTAAGAAATCGAGTGGCCAAGCTGCAGAAATAAGCGTTGAAGCCCGTGACTGTTGTTTTCTTTTGCATAAAGCAGCTGCTGAGGGAAGCTGCAAACTTGCTGCTAACAGAGGCTTTTGCCTGCCATTTCTTCATTCTCTTCTCTCCGCCACTTTTCCTTCTACCTTCTAAACAAATGTCGTCTTCTCTTTTGCTTTCACTTGTTAGCCTTCCTCCCTTAACAGTGCTGCTGGCTACAAGTGTCAGAACCCTCCTCTTTCTGCATACTCTCCCTCGGGAAAGGCTTTGTCAAAACGGCAGCATTTGCCCAGGTAGAAATGCTTCCTAAGTCTTTATCTTCAGGCCTGGACCCTTTCCCAGGGTGCGGCGTGCTGGACAAGCACACACTCCATATCCTGCCAGCACCTCAGACTCATCCTATATCCAAACAAATTCACTTCAGTATCTCCCAGTCTGGCTTTCTCTCCTCATTTCTCTTTCTCTCTCAGCAGCCTCCAAACCCTAATCATCTCAGTCAAAACCTCAGACACCTTCACCTTCTGTTTCTTTCTCTAAACCAGGGGTCTTCCAACTTGGGCGTGTGTTTAAATCATCCATCTCTGCACTCCATCTCCAGATTCTGGTTCAGTAGGTCTGGGGCATGGCCTGAGAATTTGCATGTCTAACAAGCACCCAGAAGATGCTGCTGCTGTGAGAACCGCTGCTCTACCCCTCCCTATTGTCACCGGGTCCTATTGTCTTTTCCTTCTTGAGGCCACTTCTCAATTACTCCCACTGACTCCTTCCCCTTAGTATCTCACCAAGACATCCTAGCTGAGGTCCTTGGTGTCTCACCACCCCAGGTGCATCTTCAGAAAATGCTGCTGACATTCATGTCCTCCTCTTTCCACATTCCTCAAGACTTCCCCCTGCATGGAGAATATTTCCCAGACTCCTTAATGTGACATCAGAGGCTCCTCATAACTTGACCCCAAGCTCCTTCTGCGATCTTATCTCCTACTTCATCCCAGTAGAGCCCCTCTGCTCCACATATGATAATATTCTGTTTCTCAAACACTTTGTTTTATTTCCACCTCTTTCATAATGGTTTAGATCATTTGGGAATGACAGAACTGGGACCAAATCCCAAGAGTCCCACATCCTAGGTGTGTGATCGTAGAACCAGTCACATATCACGGAGGGCCTCAGAGTCTTTATCTTCAAAATACCTAGTGAGACAAACACCCATGTCCTCCTAACAGGAATGGCATAAGATTGATGAGAAAATGCATTCAACACATCTATCACAGTGCCCAGCACAAAGTAGCTGCACAACATTTCATGGTATTTACGTATATACTTAATAATATGTTCAAAATATACATTGTCTCCATGATATAGCCTAGGGCACAGGCCTGGGCCTGTAGAAAAAGTTTCTCTGATGCAAGTTATCAGTGCTGTTGAAAGTTGAACTCCAAACTCGTTAGCCATCCATTCCCCTGACAGGCCTGTTTCTCAAATCAGCAAATGCGAGGTCTTCTTCCCAGGGCTAATTGAATTGGTAAGTGTGTCTGTGCCTTGAGGAGCCAAGCGTCATTCGTTTTATTCTTAGTTAAGTGGAAGTGACAGTCCTGGCAGGACGAAGGTGTTCACCATCAGCCTCAAAGAAGCCAAGACATGTACTTATTACGTCAAGTGGACAATTGTCAGCGCTATCTCATGTTTGTTTATGTAAAGTTCTAAATTTGCAACACAAAATTATGTTCTCTTGTTATTTTTTAATCTAACCTTCCCTTTGGAAGAAAAGAATGTGTTTTAAAGTAATTTTCCCGTATTTTTTTTAGGCTTACCTCCAATTCCTTCAGCTTCCAGAACAGGCTTTGCAGAATTTTCCATGAGGGAACGCATGAGGGAGAAATTGCAAGCTGCAAGGGTGAGAGAAACCGCAGGAATACGTGCTCAGTGCTGATTGCAGCGCTTCAGGTCTCATCTCACTGGCTCTGTTTGCTCAAAACTGCCTGGATTTTGAATACTGCTAAATTTGTTTTTAATGCTTACAATGTTAATGTAGTATTTAACACTGACACAGATGAAAATTATCCTAAAGAAGAATTTAATGTCATCCTTCTAAACCATTTCACCTGCTCTTCACTCTTAAAGTACAGCATGTATTTTGTACTGATTATTTTCCACCGAGATGGTGACTGATGTTTTCACAGCATTACTGACATTGTGTGGCAGTAATTTTCTGTCTGATCTTTTAGTCCAAAGCAGAAAGTGCGTTGCTACAGGAAATTCCCACCCCTCGGCCCAGGCGCTTACGAAGCCCCAGTGAGAAAGAACTGGAGACTGAGTTTGGTACAGAGGTGAGAAATGGTCCATCTCTACTTTGTGATCAAAGACTGAAGCAGAATATAAAATTTCCGGCAAAAGTTTCTAGACCAGAGCTATGCACAGAGGAGGTGTTAGAGAGCAGCATTTAGCTTATTAATAATTATAATAGCTACTATTTGTAGAGTACTACTCAGTGCTAGGCATTTTGCCAAGTCTTTTCCCATATTACCAGATGTCATTATTCCAGTACCCCCATGGGGTGGTACCATTGTTTTCATTCACATTTGACAGATGAGAAAACCAAGGAGCAACTGCAAAGCCATCCGCAGGTCAGGGACCATGTACGTGGAGGAGGTGCGATTTGACCCCAGCTCCGTCTCACTGCCGGTCTGTCTCACGGGTCAGCATTGCTGGGACCCTGGATGTTGCTGGGTAGCAGAGAGAGAGATAAGAGTGTGGTAGGAAAGTATAGAGGGATGGTAAGGGGCCTTGAATGTCACACTAAGGAGCCTCATGCTTTTCTACAAGCCATGGAAAGCTATTGATGTTGAGATGGGGGGTGATGTGAATGCACTGGGGTGGTTTGTGGTTCAATCTGCGGTGCTGCTGGGGCATCTCAATGTGTGCTCCTCCAGAGATGAACATAGAGGAAGGAACCAGGCCTGGAGAAACAGATTTAGGAAGCATGTCTACTGTGGTGAGTTCTGAAGTTTTGGGAGTGCCTTTGTTTCCTGAGGGAAAGAAAACTGAATGAGGAGAGTCTTGGCACTTGGGGAAAAATTCATAATAAAGGCTCAGGAGGCAGAGAGGAAGCCAGTAAAAGAAAGGCTTGTCCCAGCTGTAGATGAAGGACAAGCATGGAAGAAAGTAGAGGAAGGAATGGAAAGAACAACAGAGCAAATGGCTCAAGGAAGTGTTTGCAAGTCTAATCCAGTTGTTTGCTGTTGCTGATGATGATGGTTTGGTGGTTCTTCACCATTGAGACAAAGAAGCACGGGCTTTAGGGATATTTCTGTAGCACAACCACTGATGTCTTAGATGATGCCTTTTCTTTCTCTATAATGAGATGTTATAAAATTGTACCTATATTCATCCCACACAAGCCAAAGATTGCTGATTACAAGGAAAGTAGCAGCCATGCTCACGTGTTGTGGTCCATGGTTCTTTAGTAGGAACACTCAGTCCAGTGAAATGGCTTTATGACAATTTGCTACTCATTCTACTAAGGAGACATTTCTTTTTCTTTAATTTCAATTTATTTTCTTCCTTGTAAGAGCCATAATTTTAAAATATTGGGGGAAAAAAACCTACTAAAATCCCATCAGCTTGACACAAACACTTCGGTGATTTTGGTAAGTGTGTGAATCTCAGCGTCTGGTGAAGTGGGCTAAGTGATAGGAGGGTCTGGTCCCTTGTATCTGGGCTCATCTACTCCTTCTGATTGATAATCATTTCACAAAATCATGGCAGTTCTCACTTGTCCATGGCCTGTGAATAAATATGATATCCCAAATGAAGCTGGAACTTTTAGAAGTAAAAATGTACTCTCTTGGCCTACAGGGCATTTATTTCTCCTTGTGAGCAGGACCTTGACTTAGATGTCTATTGTATTCCATGCCCCCTAAGAGCCATTCTGTGGATTTGAGACACACGTCAACTGCTCTGTCTTTAGATCTGCTCTCAGGTTCCTAATGGAACATCTCACTCATACCACATTTCTTCATGCATAGACCTCAACTTGAAGGAATATCTAAAAAGTGGTCCATTTATATCCTATGGAGCAAAGAGTGTACCACACGAGGAACCCAAATGCTGAACCTCAGCTTCTGAGCATTAAGTGCTGGCAACCTCACTCACTAGCTGTACAACCTCAGACACGTAACTACTCTCTGGACCCCACTTCCCACCGCTGTAAAAGAGGGATGCTACAAGAACCTAATTCCTGCTATTGTTTTGAGTATTAAATGAGTTAATGCCAGCATCTGGCATATGGTTAGCCCTTTCTATGTAAGTATTAGCTAATTTAGAGACTGTAGAGTAAGAGGGAAAAGGAGAAACCAGTGGGGGATACTTTGGTCAGTAATCCAAATTCACCACCACAAATCTGTGCTAACTCTCTTTTGCATTTCTTTTCATTTTATACCCAGAGGACTTGTGATAAGAGAACAAAGCCAAACACAAATCTCCAAGAACACAAAAACATTGAAGTGGAAATAGCACAGAACATTTGCATACTTGGCCTCCACTAGATATGACCAAAATTTCCCTATTTGTGGGCCTGGTTCACTGTCCCACGTTACCCAAGATCTGGTCATTTGACCCACTCTACCTGTTGCCCAGCCAGCATCTATGGGAGACTCCTTCCTGGCTGGTGTCTAATGGGCTCTGAACACACAGAAAGGACAGTAACAAAGCACCCTTGAGGAGCCCAGTGGGGATGACAGACATGTTAACAGACAGTGGAGGTACAGGGAGGTTCAGTTCTGTGGTGGGTGCGATAGGAGCCTATAGAAAGGTCACCTAACTCCAACCTGGGAGTCAGGTTATGTAAAATTTGAGGTATCTTGGCTTTAGCAATGATTTTCTTGGCTATGACTCCAAAAGCACAAGCGGCAAGAGAGTAAGTAAATACACTGAATTTCATCAAAAGTACAAACTTTTGTGCTTCAAAGGAGACCACCAAGAAAGCGAAAAGACAACACAGAGAATGGGAGAAATTATTTGTAAATCATATATCTTAATTAGTATCAGGACTAATATCAAGAATATATAAAAATCTGAAATGTCTGCAAGACAATCCAGATTAGGATGTCTTTTAGGGAATTAAAAATATTGATTAGTAGTTTAGAAGAGAAATCAAGGCTAGAACTAGCATATTTTGTAATTATGCTATAGTAAAAGTAACGAGACTTGAGATCGTCTAGCTCCAGTTAGAAGAGGGCCACAGAGCCTTCTTGGAGGATACAAAAAATCCACAGCTGAGAAAGAATTCCCAGCTGGATGCACACACATATCGTGATAGGCACTCAGTATTTGATTGCTAATTGAAATTGAATGTAATAATTACTTTAAGGTTATAAAAATGTGTTACAGATAATAGTTCTTTAAAATTTAATTCTGCACACTCAATCATTTTAAGTATATGTAAAGGCCTTAAATGTACTAATACAACTTACCTTTAAATGTTTTTAGATTTTGATAAAACTTAAATTACAAGCTTTTCGATCAAGTCCATAAATATTATAATAAAACCATCAATATTACAATAAGACACACCAATGAAATCATATTTTCTGAACTTAAAATCTTCTCTGGCAAGCAAGTATAGAAAAAGACGGGAAGAAACAAAAAGGATAAAATACTAATTTCCACATACACATATTTTGCCACATGGAATTTAACCTGTTTATTTTCTAAACTACTAGTGTTAGACTTTCTTTTTGGTCTTGTGTTTTATTATTATCATCTTCACAGGTTTCTAAAACCCAAGGCTTGCCTAAACAGAGCCAAGCTTCCTTCTTTTCTCATCGGTTGACTTCTTGCTTGTTTTCCATGTTTTCAAACACATCAGTCTCTCTCATGGGCTATAGGAGATGGGGATTCTGAGGCAGACAGGAGAAAAATAGCATCAACAGTGTATGAGAAAGGCTCAGCCTTGTTTTATGAGGAGACCAGACTTGGCAGAATCTTAGAAAGCCTTCCTGATCAAACGCTGGAATCCGATCTTCAGTCTACTCGAATTTATTGAATTCTTTATCATTACACTAAGTAATACTCATCTGCTTCTTTCCTCATCCTCAAAAACAACATTTAAAATTCTGGAATTTACCAAGACAAATAATAACTCCTTACTTTGCATTGCACTGTGGAATTTATTTAGTAGTACAGCTTCAACTTTTGTATAATTGAGTTAGTACATAATTATTTAACCTTAATACTGCAAAGTGAGAAAACGGAGGAAAAGCATAGAATTTTACATAAATTGGAATTGTAGGGATTCTCTTGATATTATGCTAGATTACACCCAACTGATACCCTCATTTTCATTCTGGCCATTGCTTGACATCTAGCTGCGTACAAGTGAAATTTTATGGCACTTATCTTAGCTGTTCCAAGCATCTCTAGCTTTCATCGTGGGGGATCTCTCTGAGTAAAGACCTGTGCAGACCCACTCAGCCATTCTGAGACTTAAACAAAATTGAAGGACCAGGGGTCTGGGTCCACCTCGCCCACTTGGAGGACAGAAGCCATTAGACAAACATCCCCCTGTCCTAGGCAGGCAGTTCTGAGAAGCATTTTACATGACTCCTCAGAGGGGCCCCAGCAGGATGAAACTCTGGTCGCCCCCAGTAGTAGCCAGCTCAGTAAAGTTCTCTTGAATTGACTTTCTCTCCTGTTTTATTCTCCCCAGTCCCCAACTCCTGTTCTTTGGTATCACTTCTCAAAATAAGCCACAGGCACCAAAAAACCCTTGCCTCAGGCTCCAGTTTCTGGCAAGCTAAAATAAAACATTTATAGTCATATTCAAGCTAGGGAGACAAAAGATTGAAGCGTAAGAAGAAAACTAATAATGTGACAATAATAGCTACCATTATAGAGCCATAACTATGGGTATATTTTAGGTGCATTACTCTGATGCTCAAAACAGGTGATCTAAACTCTAAGTGATAGAGTTGGGATTCAAAGCCAGATGGTCAGACTTCAGAGCCTGTGGTTTTCATTACTAAGCTCTACAAAATAGTGCCCAATATGACTCAGACAATAAGATTCTGGAAAAGAGAGCTTATTTTAGGGTGGAGTAGTCTAAGAAAAGAAGTAGTTTTCACGGTCTTGAAAAACAGGTGGGACTTGGGAAGAATATGCTGAAGATCTCCATGCAGGTACACTACATTCCATTCACGATAATAAAAATTATTCCATGCTGTGAAATAAGTCTGAGTCCAGATAATAATGAAACGGTTTCCATCATTGGTAGGACAAGTTCATACCTTTCTATTACGAATATCTAGATGTACTACTGGGACGGCTTAGAATTGCTCAAAAGGAAGACCGCATCTGGATTGTGCTAGGAGATGAAGTAGCTAGGTTCCAGAAGGGGTGTATTAGAATGAGAGATGAGGACAAGGTGGGACCAGCACCTGGTGGATTCTCTATCAGAGGAGAGAGGGGACACCCATAATGAAAATTAGCACATCAAGCCAGTATAGGCAGAAGACTCAGCTTCCACTGGGGACAGCAGGTCCAGAGGCTAGTGAGAAGGACAGGCCCTGTGCCCTGGAGAGGGTATGTTGGACTTACTTACAATCAGACATGATCAATGCTTTTCTTCAAAGACTGTTTGGAAATGGTCCTCTGGGACCTGGATAATCTATTGATCTGTAGGATGAAATAACATTTTTCATTTTACGATTTACTGAGTATAACATTTTATATTTGTTTAGTCTTGAGAGAGACACAGCTGAGTAAGAAAACATTCAGAAATTTTAAACTTCAAATATATTTGACATTTGTAATCATTTCATTCCTTACAAATGGCGAGATCCATCAATGGTCAGAAAATAAGCCTTTTGAGGATTAACACTTGTTTTAGAACATCCCTACTTTCTTGATTTCAACGGTGTACCTATCATTTTCTCCACTCATATAGCCAGGTGGAAAGATACAAACGACTCAACAAGAAGATGACTCCCAAAGTTATTCAAGAGTAAAGTTTCGTGATTCTGTACGAAAAATCAAGTCTAAAACCCCGGTGAGAAATCCTGTCTTTTTAAATCATGCTTTTTTTAAAATCGCACATGATTTAAGTCGGTTTTTTGTTGGTTTGTTTGTGTTATTCAAAAATATCCAATGAGAGAAGACCATATACACATAACCTGAGTCCTATTACCATGGAGTATGCAAGAAAAAAGTAAGAGAAATGATTTCCACTTTTAAAATCCTAGGGGCTGGCCAGGTCACACAGCGGTTATGTTCACATGTTTCACTTTGGAGGCCCGGAGTTCGCTGGTTCGGATCCCAGGTGCGGACATGGCACCGCTTGGCAAGCCATGCTGTAGTAGGCGTCCCACATATAAAGTAGAGGAAGATGGGCACGTATATTAGCCCAGGGCCAGTCTTCCTCAGCAAAAAGAGAAGAATTGCCACAGATGTTAGCTCAGGGCTAATCTTCCTCAAAAAAAAATAAAAAATAAACTTAAAAAATCCTAGAATCCAGCAGGAGAGATTAGAATACTGCCTGATTTGGGGAAAGGAGATGCAGGAAGGGCAGGAGATGTTAGTGATAAGACCATATGTTCAGCTCTGAAGTTGAACCAGCTTTCATTATGGGAAAAAAGAGGGATAGTAACTCAAGACGAACCAAAACAAAAAAAAAAGGTCTTTTTGAAAAAAGGTCTTAACAAATTTCTATTGCTCATAATTAAACAAAACTATTTCAGCATTGGCCCATAAAAAGGTAAATCCACTTTTAGCATTCTAATCATCTTTTTTAGAGTTTTTACTGCTATGAATAATATACGCTCGTTGGAATGTAAATAATTGCTGGTTTATAAAAAAGTAACTCATTAAAGTTACTTATTAAAGGAGGCCACCAACTGCCTGTTGCACATGTTAAAGTTCAGGACCAGTATTCCCGTAGCTTCAACAAAGGGGATACACATGATCCTAGAATGTGCCTGCTGCCATCAGCATCGAGCCAGCTGTCGGTGAACTGTGCAGCACTCATTTCAGTTTATGTCATCTGAAAGTCTATCGCTCATTCTTCTCCTTAGGTTCCGCCTGGCTTCCCTTCTGCAGAAGAAGCCTATAACTTCTTTACATTCAACTTTGATCCTGAACCAGAGGAATCAGAGGAAAAACCGAAAGCAAAAAATAGAGATGGAGCTAATCAAGAGGAGGGGGAGGGAGAAGAAGAAGAAGCACCTGTGCCCGAAGGAATAGACAAAACGGTATTACCATTATGATGGTAATGAAGAGAGGGGTGATGAAGTTAATGACGATGAGGACAATGATGATGACAATGACGATGATGATGATGACATCCTAGCCAGGAAGAAAGTGACTGAGGACAAACCTGCCACCACCACCTGAAACAGCTCATCCATGTTTAGCTGAAAGCAATAGGTGTCCTAGGTTCACTTTCCTCTCTGTAGCCTTTGATGTCGCTCCACGATTTGGGTAGTAAGGGCCTTGAGTAAATCTGTCCGTCTTTCTCTTGTGGGGGAAAAAAAAGCAGAACAATGTGGTTTGCAGATTTTTCTTGCTACACTGCACACAATGATTAGTATTCATTTCATATGGAAAATGTTTGCCTCTCCAAGGCAAATGAAACCTTGCTCTCTCTCTCCCCACAAGCTTACAGGCAAGCAGCTTTCTGTATCCCAGACCATATCCAAGCTATAACTCAGATTCCGTAATTGTGGGTGGTACGTGTGAGATAAAAGAAAATACACCATTAAAAAAATGGGAAAAGAACTGGAATACATCTCTCTCCAAAGAAGACATACAAATGGCCAATAAGTAAATGAACATCAGTAATCATTAGGGAAATGCAAATCAAAACCACAATGAGATACCAGTTTACACAAACTAGAATGGCTGTTAAAACACACACACAGAAAATAACAAGTGCTGGTAAAGATATGGAGAAACTAGACCCCTGCACAATGCCAATGGCAATGGAAAGTGGTGCAGCTGCTGTAAAAAACAGTCTAGTGGTTCCTCCAAAATTTAAACATAGAACTACCATATGATCCACCAATCCCACTTCTGGGTGTGTATCCAAAACAACTGAAAGGAGGCACTCAAACAGATACTTGTTCAACTCATGTTGATAGATGCATTATTCACAATAGCCAAAAGGTGGAAGGAATCATCTGTCCACAAACAGGTGAATGGACAAAGGTGTGGACATACACACAACAGAATATTATCCAGCATCAGAAAGGAATTAAATTCTGACAGACGCTACAACATGGATGAAATTTTCCAAATTCTTTCAATAAAGGTCGAAAAATAAGCATCCTCCAAGGAGGCCAGAATTGTTGAAATTTCAATTGTTTTGCTTAGCACATCTCTTCTGACTTGAGCCCATTGCAATTCTGACGTTTTCCAAATATGTGGAATAGTGAAAAACAAGGAAAATCCACTTGTAAAGTATGAAAGGTATGCAGTTTTATGCCTTCATTTAAAAAGAGACAAACAAAAGGAAAAGGTAACTTTATTGTAGGATATGATGTTTGAAGAGTTTAATATTGTTATTTTTCTTAGTAAACTAATAATCTTAGCATGATTTTTTCTGTTATTTTTTAATGTAATGCAGGATGAGGAAGTGTTGCTTGATGATAAAGATGCTGTGGATTTCCTATTGGGCTTGGATCGTGGGGCGGAAGATATTGTGGCTGTCAGACCTGCAGATTATGAAAGTGTCCACATTCGGCTGCAGAAGGAAAAAGAACTCCTGTTCATACCTAGCAGGAGGACAGGTGCTTGCTCTTTTTATCTTCCTGCTCAGTAGGGCATTCATTTTCCTTCTAATGAAATATGGCTGGTGTATAAGGATGCCCGATTTCCATAACCGATCCCAATTTGTAATCTGATTTAATAATCAAGAAATATCTTCAGATAAAAAAATATAGAACATGGAAAAATATCCGTTCAACAAACACTTATTGATAGAATAAGTGAAGAAATATCATGATGCTGTGGTGGTCCCTTCGTCAAATCAATGACCAGTTCTGGAGGCAGAGAGTATGTGAGGCTCTGAGATTCAGGCTGTGAAAAGGAAAAACTCTCTGTTTTGTCCTCCACTCACACTCAACAGGTCTAGAACACGTCCACGACCAGATGTGGGGTTTTATTCCCACACCAACCAATTCTCCAACACCAACTGGGTGTGCTACAATTCAATTCTGACCTATCTACCAGGGGTTAGTGCAGACCCCACAAATTAAGGGCTCAGTCCCACAAGAGTGCCCTCTACGTCAGATGCCAATTCCAAGTCGTGGGTCCCCAGGTTACCCACACTACTATTCGACTTTGCTATAAATCAGAGGTTCCCATGACTCCCTCTTCAGTTTCAATAATTTGTTATAACATTGCATAGAACTCAGGGAAACACTTATATTTCCTGGTTTATTATATAATTTAGGACACAACAGAGGACACAGATGAAGAGATACATAAGGCAAGGTATGTGGGAAGGGGTACAGAGCTTCCATGCCCTCTCCAGGTGTGCCACGCTTCCAGCACCTCCACATGTTCACCAACCAGGAAGCTCTCCAAACCCCTTCAGTTAGGGTTTTTATGGAGGCTTCATTAGTAGGTCTGGTTAATTAAATCACTGCCACTGGTGATTAATTCAATCTCTAGTCCCTCTCCTCTCCCAGTAGTAGGGGTGGGGGAGGGGGTGGCTGAAAGTCCCACCCTTTACTCCCATTTGGTTCCCTGCCTACCAGCACCCATCCCGAGACTACTCAGGAGACCCAGCCACCACTCATCTCATCAGCACAAGAGTTGTGCCAGGAGGCGGGCTGGCGGAGGGGAAGTGGCCAGGGCCCTGGAGCCAGCACCATTTGGTTCAGTCCTGGTGACTGCTCCTTGCTTCCCTTCTGCTCTGGGTTTCCCTCTGCTCTTTTTTCCCCCTGGTATTTCCTTTCCTCCCGAGAGTGCCTGAGGGAGCTCCCCAGTTCTAATAGTGCACACTTAAAATGGCTGGGCAGCCTGAGTCCTGCAGGAGCCCCTCGGGCTGGGAGGGGTCTGCCCTTACTCTACTTGGAAGTTGGATCTGTTTTCATTTCTCATGTTCTATCGGAGTTCCGATTAAATGCTGAGCCCAGGATAAATTATTGTTTGATTTTGATAGGTCATTTTGAATCATGTCTTTGCAAAGTATTGGAATTTGTTGGACATCCCAAGTTTCCTTTTAGAGTAGGTTGCTGGCAAAAGTGTGCAAAGGTTATAACTTTGCCCTAACAATAGTAATAATAATAGTGAATGCATTCTGTGCACTTACTCCACCAGGAGCTTCTTTAAGCACTTGTTGTGTATTAACTAACGTGGCCTTGCACCAGGGTTGGAGAGGTGTTCTTTCCCATGCCCATTTTACAGATGAAGAAGTAGAAGCACAGAGGAGTCAGGGGACTGGCCCAAGACCATGAAGCCAGTCAAGTGAGGGGGCAGGTTTCTGACCTAGGTGGGCTGCTCCAGAGGCCACACACCTAGCACAACACATCCTGATGCTTCTTGGCGGTACAGAGAAATGCATTTGCACCAGCCTCGGCCAAGGAACAGCTTTGTCACCTGTATTTTTGCTCAGAGGACTCACTGTTAGGCCTCTCCCTGGAGTCCACCTGGGTTGCAGATGGAGGTTAGATGCCTGGGGGCTGGCTCAGACAGGCTGGAAATTAAGTGTTGGTAGGGGCCTGGAAGAGGCTGAGGGAAACTTGGTTGCACTGCGCCTGCTCTGAGCAGAGAATCAGAGTGTGACCCATCTTCCATCCTGCTCTGATCAAGAAGGAAGGGCCCTGTGAGGAGCTGACCCCATGGCAGAGCAAACAGGAGATGGGGAGTCACACAGACCCAGCTCCTCCTTCATGAGGAATGACCTTGAGCGAGTCCCTCTATTCTCAGGTGCCTCACCTGAAGACAGGAGGAATGAAACTGTCCTATAAGATGAGCCTGGGCATTTATTTTGATTTGGAGCATTGAGGAAATAATATGAGAGAAGCACCTATGTTGCAACCAGCACATAGCAGGGGATCAAAAAGAACAACTTCTGTGACTGTCGCTGCTGCTCTTGTTACTGTTTAGAGAGTGGCTTCCACAGTAGAGTGCATGCACCCCAGGCATGTAGAAAGAAAACATCACGACTGCTACTGACATTTGTTTTCAGTCTCATCCTTTCCTAATGTAATTTCATACGTACAATACTGCATACACAATAAGTAAAAATCCATATATTGAGGGAGTGCCCAAAAATGTTCTGATGAAATTTAAAGACCGCTGGATAAGGGCTGGACTAATGACCAGACATGTGAGTGGAGGGGAGGGGAACAGAAATAGGATCAAAACTATAGTTGCCCCATATTGGCCAAGGACTTGGAGATAGGTTTTTCTGGGAATACTGGCAATAGTTGTTTTTGGTAGATGCATGGGAGATGCAGAGTGTCCAAATGGCCACACACAGGAAAGTCAGCAGATGCTGGAATCTGGTGTGCTTTAGAGTGAGGTAATTATGAAACTAAAACAGTCTCGACCTTTAATCGTTAATCGTCCTGACCCTCACAGGTCAGCATCCACCGACACCCCCCCCCCCCCCCCCCACGTGCTCTGCCACAGCAGGCCTAGTGGTCCTTTCGGAACTGAAAGTCTGCTCTGGGCACTCCCAGGGGCAGAGCCCTCAGTGGCCCCATCCGCCTGAACAGAACCCAAGCTCCTCTGTGGCCTGCAAGGCTCTCCTTGCTCTCCCTCTTGCCCTTCGCTCCCTCATCTCCAGCACTGCCCCTGCTCACTACACCACAGTGTTCTGGATGTTTCTCTGTTTCCCACACACGCCTACTCCTTACTGCATGCTATTCCCTTGGGCAGATACACTTACTTATCCCATCAGCGGCTCCTCTCTCCTCAACCTTCAGGCCCCAGAGCAGATGCTTTACCCCAGGAGAAACACCTTTCTTCACAGCCCTATCTCAGGTTTATCCCCTGCCGCCCTCGGTTACTCTCTTCTGTGGATTTTCCTCAGCGCACTTGTCACTCTCTGAAAGGATCTTGTTCAGACTTTTATTTCCCGCTGCTGCCTGATGTTCCCATGACTCCTAAGTGCCTGGCACAGAGAGGCTCCCAGAAAGATTTGTTCTATGAATGAATCAGAGTGAGGGCATAAAGAGGTCCTGCCCAAGGTTACTCAAATAAGCTTTTTAAATTAAAAAGCCTTTCCTCATACTTCAGCTCCTGTAGCTCTCCCAAGAACCCAGTGAAGTAGATGTTATCATCCCGTTTGTCAGGAAAGAGTTCCAAGAAGTGCCTGGCCCAACTCATTCTCCTAATGAGCAATCCAGCTGCCCTGGGGTTAGGCTGTCTCAGTCCCCAGAGTATACCACACTGATGAGTCCGGTATTGCATTATTTAGGTGTCATCCTTGAATACGTGATTTTACAACATGATACTGCAAGTAAACACATCCATCTTTTCCTTGGCTCTGCTTCTAGAAATTGATTTGGAAAGTGTGCAGTTTCTAAGAATATAAATGAAATCTCCGGTGGTTGTTTTAATTCACCAAATTGCAGTTTGAAATGTTTAGGTTGGCATTAATGCTGCTTGTATTTATTTATGAACTATCCAGTGCCTACGTATAAAAAGCTTCCTGAGAACGTGCAGCCCAGATTCCTGGAAGACGAAGGCCTTTACATCGGGGCAAGACTGGAGGTGCCGCGCACCAATCAGAACATCATGGAGAACAGACTACTGATGCAGGAGCCTGTAAGCGCACAGCCCCTGCTCCCAAGTGGAGCCCCGGAGCAACTCAGAGAGGTTATTTTTCCTGATGGGGCAGTCACGGCACCATTGAACTCATTTCCTCTTGAGGGTGTCTACAGATAGTGGTTCACTGTCTTTTTTTCATTTGTGTCTCAGTACGCTTAATGATCCTCAAATAACACAACCTCTCCACTGCTCAAAATCCATCTTCTGCTGGCTGGATTCAGGCTTCTACTGCCAAATCCAATGTTGGAAGCCTTTTCCCATTCACAGAAATGTGTAATTGTCCAAAGATAAAATGTCCTCAATTGTTTTTCTCCTGGTTTTTTGTTTTCTGTTTTTTAGGAAGATTAGCCCTGAGCTAACATCCACCACCAATCCTCCTCTTTTTGCTGAGGAAGATTGGCCCTGAGCTAACATGTGTGCCCATCTTCCTCTATTTATATGTGGGACGCCTGCCACAGCATGGCTTGATAAGCAGTGCATAGGTCCGCACCCAGGATCCAGACCAGTGAACCCCTGGCTGCCGAAGCAGAGCATGTGAACTTAACTGCTACACCACCGGGCCAGCCCCTGGGGGGGGGGGGGGTTCCCTTAAGTTTTTAATGAATAGAAAATAAATTTTTTCTTAGGCACTTACTTAGGCTTTTTCTTAAGTTTTTTTCTGGGGGTGGGCGGTAAGGACTATATCTTTAATTGTGGGGGGCATTAGTGGTGACTCAATTTCTGATGGATACAGAGACTAAAAGATTTATGGGGCAGAGGAGAAGGTGCATGAAAAGTGTACGTTGACACAGAATTTCCCTGCAAATGCTGTTTATTTTATAAACTATTTTCTGTCCGATTAGAAGGAAATGTTGTCCTTCCCTCTGCTTGATCCGCAGGGGAGAAGGTGGTTCGGAGATGATGGCAGAATCCTGGCACTGCCAAACCCCATCAAGCCCTTTCCTTCAAGACCACTAGTGTTGACACAAGAGCAAGACATCAAGGCAGAACTTGAAACATTGTATAAAAAGGTAAGCCCCCCATTGTTTTCCCCCTGAGGAAGATTCGCCCTGAGCTAACCTCTGTGCCAATCTTCCTCTGTTTTGTATGTGGGTTGCCACCACAGCATGGCCACTGGTGAGTGGTGTAGGTCTGTGCCTGGGAACCAAACCTGGGAGGCTAAAGTGGAGTACACTGACCTTAACTAGCAGGTCATGAGGCCAGCCTCAGGAACTGCCTCCCATTTTTTTTTTTTTTTGAAGGAAGATTAGCCCTGAGCTAACATCCACTGCCAATCCTCCTCTTTTTGCTGAGGAAGGTTGGCCCCTGAGCTAACATCTGTGCCCATCTTCCTCTACTTTATATGTGGGACGCCTACCACAGCATGGCCTGATAAGTGGTGAGTAGGTTCGCACCTGGAATCTGAACCAGCAAACCCCGGGCCACTGAAGCGGAACACACAAACTTAACCACTGTGCCACCAGGCCAGCCCCACCCCCCATTTTTAATACTTGAATGTGCTTAAAAGTGCTTTCCTTTTTGGATAGCTTGGGGTACTGAGTTTGTAACATTCTACTTTGATTTGGTTTTTTTTTAATTCACTATCTTACGCATAAAGAACAAACAGCAAGTATACTGTATAAGAGCGAGTCTGCTACGCTCACCTGAGCCCTTCTTAAACGAGGACTGAGTTCCCAGGTAGGAGTGGCTCAGTCAGCACCTTTGTTCGCACCCCCAGGTCAGCTGCCCTTAGTTTCCTTCTTTTCTCTCTATCCTCTCACATATGCTGCAGGATTATTTCCTGCTCGTTGTCTCTTTATTATATACCTGGAGATTTTCCATCCTTGCAAATCCCTTTTACTTTGTTTTCCTAAGCTCTGGTACCACACTGCCTGACTGGAGTCCTGGCTCTACCGCTCATTGGGCAAACCTGGCCCTCCATCTCTCGGTGCCACAATTTCTTCATCTGTAAAACGGGCTTAATGATAGTATCCACTTCCTAGGACTGTGGTGCAGATTGGTTGAGATAATACATATAAGTGCTTAGAACAGAGCTCAGGAAGTGCTGGCTACTCTTAGCCAGAGTTGCCAGCCTTTGTATTTAATTATATTGCTCTTGCTTTCCTGAAGTGCTGAGCAAGGAGCACCTTCTTCGGAAACCCATGTAACTTTATATCTGTAACATTTCAACACAGATAGAGTAAAATAGAACATGGGGATATAATGATCATTCTAGAAAACAGGATGATGAGCAGAAAAGACACAGGTGCAAGTCAGAAAATCAGAGCAGAGTCAGGATGTCTTACTAACTAGTTTGTGGCTTTGGGCAGGTCCCATTACCTTTCTGGACCTGTTTCCTTAATTGAAAAATGGGAATAATAATAATCTTCTCCACCTCATAGGATCATTGTGAATATTAAGATGATGTATGGTATGCCCTTTTTTTAAATTGTGAGTTTCTATAAAATATTGCTATTACAGACAAGCATTAATGAGTGTCTACATTGTGCAGAAATGTGATCCTGGAAGTAGAGTTACAAAAAAGCATAAACCTAAGTCCCACTTCCTGAGGAATTTATCATCTATTTGCTTATACGACAAAGATACATGACATAATTAATGATCAAGACAGTGTCAAGTTATGCATGTATCTAATAATCCATCAGTCCATCTCTTCATCCATCTATCCATTTCAGCATGAAACACTGATATAATGAAGCACTAAATTATGGGTTAAAATTAGAAAATAGAAGAGTAATTACTATGGAGAGTAGGTTATTGAGGGAGCCAATTAATCTCATCTCTCCCTTTAGAAGTTCTGAACTAACTGAGAAATGCACAGGAATTAGAGAGAGATGCAGATACCAGCTGCACTAAAGGGGAAACTGGATGGCAGAATGCCACTGGAACTCAAGACCGGATGGGCTTCCTGCTCCATCTCCCGTGAAGTATGTTCCCCGTCTAGACAGAGATGGGCAGCTAGAGAACTGCCCGGTGAGTTCCTCACACATAGTGCTGAGGAGAACACACAGGGCCAGTGAGCAGGCTCTCCAGGAGAAAGCTAAGAAGGGGACAGCCAGAGGCCACCTGGTACATCGCCCAGCAGGGAACCTGGACCGATGGATTTTGTGCTCCAGCTGACTCTGCAATCAGCCACATTCTTTCTTCTCTCCTGGGAATGAACCAGTAGGGATGCGAGATTAGAGAGAGAGGCCCAGAGAGTGTCTTCCCAGTACTTTTGAGAGGAGCAGAAATAGGAAGGTAGAGAGAATAGTTTCGCTAAGAGGGGCTGGTGGTCCAGCATCACAGCGCAAAAGGAGATAGAGAAAGGAGAAATCCAAGGGGCTGAAGTCTTCCAAGGTCATTCCTTAGAGGGTCAGGCTCTGAGCGTAGCAAAGCATGAAGAATGTATTACAATGCATCAGAAAAACGCAGCCGGCCCAGTGGCCGAGTGGGTAAGTTCCTGCGCTCCGCTTCGGCAGCCCAGGGTTTCGCGGGTTCGGATCCTGGGCGCGGACATGGCACTGCTCGTCAGGCCACGCTGAGGCAGCGTCCCCATAGCACAACCAGAGAACCTAGAACTAAAGTATACAACTATGTACTAGGGGCCTTTGGGGAGAAGAATAAAAAATTTTAAAAAAGAAAACAAAGCAGCAGAAGGATTTAAATCCGAGGGAGGAGCTATTGTACCTTTTCTCTGTTTCTCCACAGCAGGTTACCTGTTAGGTTTCCTGTTGACATGGATACCTCAGTCTTTTTTTTAAACATGGTTGTGGAACATTTCAGTGATTCAAAACACAGTGCATTTCTTCCAGAATTAATATTTTTATAATTTTATTTATTTACTTTTACCTTTTCTACATTTATTCAGGTTGGTCTGATGCCAAAACCCATGTTTTCCCCTCTGTTCTATGTAATAGGCTTGCCTTTAAGAAACAATTTTAAATGCCGATGGCCTATGTTTTCAGTCTTATGTCTAAACATACCTTCCCTCTAGGACTTTTCACATGATGCAGGAGCAGAGAAATAAATAGGCAGCGATTGTTTATTCATAGGTTGTTAGTCCATCTTCTTTCTCCCTCCCCCACTACCCTGAGAGAGACTCAAGGGCAAGGAGTTTTATTCTTCTTCTAAACCTAGCACTTAGCAGGAAGCCTGGCACATAGTGACACCTCAATGAAAGTGTGAATTGAATATCTTTAAAATGATTTAGCTGAGCTCAATGTATCTAAAAGAAATTTCTGCTTTTCTACTCTCCTCGGCTATCTCTCTTGCAGAACAGTAGCTTTCCTAGGACCCGGCTTAATCCTATCATTCACGATTAAGGATTCAGGATGATGAAAACCAAGTCAACATTCTAGATGAGGAGTTGGCAGTTCCTTGGGCCCTTAATGGGGTTTTGATGAATTTACGCCTCTGAGCTCTCAGGTCTGATGCTAACCCAGCTGGATTGACCAAACCCATCCCCCATTAGAGTCAAGCCCAGTTGTTCTTTGGTTAGAAATACTAGACTGTCAACTCAAATGATGGATTGTATGCCCTCCCATTAGATGATTTAAGAGTTTTATTTGGAAGAGAGTTGGTATTCAGCCCTACTTTTTTGAACATCTTCCTTAATTACAGAGGAAAAAAGTAGTTTTTAGAAGTGAAATATTCTGCTCTTCCTAAATTGAGATCCTTTTTTAGAGACTATTAAAAACAGAGAAATGCAAAAAGAGAGTAGATATTGTGCGAAGAACAAAGTTAAACCTGAAATGAGAAAGATGAATGCAATTTAATACATCTTAAGAAGGAACTAATCTAAAAATAAAATATAAAAATGCCAAATGGGACATTGCAGGTAAAACATAAACAATATAAATGTAGTCTGCCTAATCACGATAGCGAAGTGGGGTTGGGGTTGTTGAAAGGAGCCCAGACAGCCTCCTTTCCCCTGCCGTCCCATCCTCCCTCCGTCCCTCCTTCCTTCCCCCTCCCATCTTCCCGCCCTCCCTTCCTTCCCCCTTTCTTCCTTCCTTTCCTCCTACCTTCCTTCTTTTCTTTTTTAGTCTTTTCATCCTTAACTGAAAGTCTACTATACTCTTAGTTGTGCTGAACTCTGGGAATACAGAGGTAGTAACATTCAAACTTGGCCTTTGAGAGACTTTGTGCCTAGTGTGGGGAGAGGGGAATGTCAACAAGTGTTAAAGACATGGATTAGCATTCCCAGGAGGCATATATGTAGGAGCCTCCTCTTTTTCAAAACTGCACACCAATTTCAGGAATTTATCATGATTCCAACCTCCTTGTTAATTACTACTTGATAAAATGATCACTTTCCCCTTCCACAATTCTCATCAATTTTTCACAGAAGCATCGGTCACCTACTATGTTATAAGTACTGCATGAGTCAGCACTCTTTGGGTTGTAAATGACAGAAATCCAAGGCAAACTAGCTTAAGCAAAGAGAGAACTTGGTAGCTCACAAAACTGGGAAAGATATGGAGATAAATCGTAAAACTGAAGGAGGGGCTTTAAGAACCAGGGCCTCAGGGGCTGGGAACAAGGGCTGGGAGCTGGTCTCTCTCCACCTCTCTTTTCTCTGGTCCTCTTGAATGTTGACTGGCCTTAGTCTCTCTTACTGCAGGCGAGCCAGAATTCTCTGTGTTAGGGGACGCGACCCTTGATAACTTAAGTTTAGCAACCCCAGAGGAAAGGGGTCACATTTTCCGTCAAAGTTCACATTATTAATACCAAGGACAAACTGGTCAATTGTAAGTTGGACATATGCTCACCTACCTCAGGTCCTGGAGACACGCCTACAAGATGGAGAATGAGAAAGCTTCCCAGGGAAAACCAGAACAGCAGCTATAGAATCTACTACAGACTCTGGGCTGGATTCGGGCTCTGTTGCTATTATTTTCCCAGGGCAAATACAGAAACCTGTATTTAATCCCAACAATAATTATTCTTTTTCTGTACAACTTTTGAGTTTTTTTCTCCATTGGCATGCATCTCTGTACATGCTAAGAACATCAGCAGATAATCCAGACACATCACCTCTGATAGTTTTGGTTTTCGGTTTCAATTGAGGACTGAAAAACCAAATCAATTTCAAAACTGAAATCATATACCCTATAAATATTATTTATTCTTAGGGGAAATTGTTGCTACTGTTTTTGTAATAGTTCTCAGTATATAACAAAGGAAAGCAGATATAACAAAAACAAGGAATTAAGGCTCTTTTTCCCTAATAGGAAGAGAGTTTGGGTCTTTTAAGCAGTCTAGCCCAATGACTACCAGGAGTCTTTTTTTTACTTGGTTGAGCTGAGCTTAAGCAGAGATCCCCAGCAACCATTTGACCATGGGTTAATGCAGATTTGAGGAAGGAGACACAAAGAACAGGTGACCTAGGTAACATTACAAGTAAATAGAACCGTGCTACCAATGTTACTTACTCAGACCAAGAAGAGTACAAGATGGAACCTGAGAGCCACACCCTAAGTGATGTCATAACCCTGGAAGCCCCTGGTAAGAGGAAAGGCAAGGCAAGAACCAGCAGGAGCAAAGCCATTAGAGAAGAATTTTCCACTAAGTCTGCAGATTGACATTAGTTGTACATGTCTTTGTGAGATGGAAATTTCTTAATTAATCCAGTTAGCCTGGGTGATCATAAGACAAATAGAGGCCACATGCGGATTAAAAACTGCTTATAGGGAGGAAGGTTATAATTGAATATTTTTACCCAAATGAAAGGGGGAAGAAATGGGCCTCCATCATTTTAGTCTGAAGTATAAGAATATTAATGATCAGAACTAGGACTTTCATAATGCACAAAATATCAATGGCATATGATCTCTGTTGGGGTGGTCTTTCCTCCCTATAAATCCAAATGGAGATTCAATTCAGCATATTTCGGAAGGTACTAAGATATAGTCAATCCATTCCTGTTCAACTCTACCATATTTGTAAACCGATCCCAGTTTTACAAGGACTTTTTTAAAAACAAAATTCTGTAGGTCTTCTCATCAAAGACAGACTGAAGGTTATTTATAGGAGAAAATTTATTTTATTTAAAAAAATGTAGGATACACTGTATTGGAATCCTACAGGAAATCACAAATCCTAAATATATATTAATAGTCTACTAATCTGGGGGGAAAAATATGAAATTGGCTAAAAAGAAAGAATTCATATATTCTTATTTGTGAATACCAGTACAAAGCAGACAACACAACACAATGACACATTTACTAGTAAATGAAGACTCATATGTATATGTTTTGCTGTAAATGCAAATATTGGTGCTATTTCAATGACTACAGTAACCGAAAAGCAGATCACACTGTATAACAAATGTGAATACATTTCTGTACATATATACATGCATACGTGTATTCACACTCTCCCACGCACACACAATCTGGACCTCCTTTCTCTGTTGTTAGTCTGATAAGGGAGAATGTTAGAATTTTATAATCTAGGATTCTACCTCTGGAATTCCCTCCTCTGCGTTTCCATCCCTCCCTCTGCACATCCCAGGCCTTATCCCTTCCACCTTATGTTATAAAGATCAGATCCCTGTTTTCCCCTCTAAATCTATTGCTGCTTGAAGACTGGCCCCACTGCATTGTAGACGCCCATTCAACTCTGTGGAATAAATGAGGTGACATATGTGAAGTGCTTTATATAATGCCTCGTGATCTACAAAATGCCAACTGGATCTTTTTCCTCAGCCTCCCATTTCTACAGATGAAGAAATAGAAGCACAGACATGTGTAGTGACTTGCCTAAGTTTCCAGAGCAAGCTAAAGATAGAGCCAGAGTTAGGATCCAAGACTTCTGGCCCCAGTTCAGTGTCTTTACATGATAACATGTAGAAGAATTAAATGAAGAGATTACTGAACACGTCACCCACAATTTATGAAAGATAGAAGCTTCAATTCTGACTAGAGTATCTTCAGCTTCCATTTAACTTCATACCTTGTAAATAATACATTTTTGCCACATAATCTTTTATTATCATTTTCCAGATAATATAAATAGCTTCCAAAAGCTCCCCTCTGCAAGAAGGGAGGATTGATGGAGTGATGTGTCTCAAAGCCCACATCCTGACTACAGTCCGTGACTATAATGAAAATGAAGACACAAAATCAAAAAGGTCTCCTCTCCACCTTGGAGCTCCCCAACTGCAAACACTAGATTCCCATAAGAGCAGTAGTGATCAATGTAGAATATCTTGAAGATTTTGTGGAATAAAAACAGAGAGATTTATCTGATACACTGTACACCCAAGTGATCCAGGAAAGTCCCAACAGAAAAGTCCATTCCTGTTTTCTATACATCCAGCTGCTCCACCTCCCTCTTCCTCTGTTAGTTTGCAGACTGACTTCCTTCCTCCCAGGAAAACTAGGCGCCAGCGGGAAGCTTGGTTCAGCAAAAATTAGTCTCTGGCTGTTGTCTAGAAAATAAAACTTTCTCCACATAGAGAGCGTATTTGTGATCCATATAATGATCAGTTTGGACTAGAATCGATGCTTCTCTCATTAAAAGGATTTCAACATCACCAGCTACAAAACTCAAGATTTCAAGAAACAGGATAACTTACATGACAAAGATTGGAACTACAACTTGGGAGAGAGAAAATTTAAAAGACATAGGAAAGCAACATGGAAATGATGTCTTTTCTCCCTCCTTGTCCTTCATTTTACTTTTCAAGAATTCAGGAAAGAGCAGACCCCTCAAAGCTCCAGGAAACAGGGAGTAGAACATCCTTCTCCTGGCTTGCCCGGGTAGGAGGCATTCTGCATCTGAATGTTTGACTGTTTTCCTGTTGCGCATGAGATCATTATCTAGTAAGTGCTCTGACCGTGTTCCCCACACACTCTGCTCTCTTTGGCAGGCAGTAAAGTATGTCCACAGAAGTCAGCATATGATCGGATCTGGAGACCCTCCCGGAAATTTCCAACTGGACATTGATATTTCAGGGTTAATCTTTACTCATCACCCTTGTTTTAGCCGGGAGCATGTTTTGGCAGCCAAGTTGGCCCAATTATATGACCAGTACCTTGCAAGACGGCAGAGAAACAAGGCAAAATTTCTTACTGATAAGGTACACCCTTCTGTGCTTATCGTTGACAGGGTTGGTTCTTCTGACGAGCCCAAACCACAAAAATACCTTCAGCAGCCAGTGTTCATGTGCCTCTTTCACACGTTCCCTCTGTCTAGGATGTGTGATATGTTGTCTTACCTAGAGGCAAGAGGAAGGCTATGAAGATGTACATTTAACGTGTGCAAATTCAATGGCGCACACTCGGCTTAAAGAGAAAGATCTGTGCAGACAGTGCAAGTGATTTCACCACCAGGAGTGGGTATTAGATGGAAGATACGTGGCTGTGTCTTGCTTATGTGATCTCAGATGCTGAGACCATTCATGGCTTGAGACTCTCTCTGTCCTTAGAGACATTCTCATTTTTATATGTAATTTCCTATAACATGGTACCTAAACACAAGTCAGTTGTTTCAATTAATGCTCAAAGAAATGGCTATTTGTTCTGGATTTATTTCCAGTGTGATTCTATCCTGTAGAATTTTCACAACTAATTTTGACTATTGGTAATTTTAGTCTCATGCCGACTTTAAAACCTGACTGCCCAAATAAGAGATAATGCCACAATACCTCCTTTTATGAGTCTATAATTTTATGACCTCTTCATACCACAAGAATATCATTGTATATCCAGGACCCAGTAAGATCTGCTTTTAGTCTTCAAAGAAAATTTGTTTCTGAGGCACACACGTAAAAGCAACATTTGTCATAAGCAGCTCGATTATCTGGGCCACAGAACAAGGATAGAAATAAACCATTCTTTACTATTCTTTTTATTTTTTTTTTAAGAATAGAAGAAATAGCTGTCTGTCAAAGTTCATTTTGGTGAAAGTGTGGAGACAGTTGGATGCTTGAATGTTTATTCACAGGTTGCTGGCATCATTTTGCCCTGGAGAAGTGGGTGGGTCCAGGTAACTAACCTGCAGTAGGGACGAGAGTTTCTAACTCAAAACTTGTATCTATATCTTTTTAAGCTTCAAGCTCTAAGAAACGCTGTTCAGGTGAGCCTTAATCCAGCAAAAACTCCTAAGTCTCTTGATACAACCCGAAGAGCCATCAATGAATATAAATCTGAAATTCGGTGAGTAAAGTCTGTAACTGTAACTACTGCTCTTTTTTTTTTTTGTCCTGTTAGATATGTTGTTGAGAGTTTATTTTCTCAGTTTTTCTGAATGCACCGAACCCCGTGAAATTAAGCCAAATGAAATAATGAGACATGTCCATCATTTAACACCAAATTTGAAGTCCAATAAAAGAATGAGGATGTGGGGATAGGGTAACTCTCAGATTCTGCTGGTGTGAACAAATGCCAAAGCCACCACTCTAGAGATCAGTTTGGCCAATAGATGAGCAAAGTGTTGCAAATACCCATAAGCTGGGCCCCGGCAATTCGGCTTCAGATATGTGTACTCTAAGGGGCTACCTGCACATGTGCACATGGAGAAGTGGGCAAGGATTTCACAGCACCATGTGTAAAAGAAACTAGAAATAAACCCCTACCAGAATGGACACATCTGGTATAGTCTTACACTGAATGTCTATACCACAGTTAAAATGACTGAATTAGACCTGTATGTATCAATATGGATAAAACAATGTTGAATGAAAAAAATTCAGGTGTAAGAGGATACTCGCTGTGTGAACAGTTCATGAAACCTAAAGAATACTTGGAACAATACTCATTTGTTCTAGGAACACACATATGTGGTACATGCGGACGGAAAGGACACATGCAAGTTTCTTCCTCCAGAGATGGAGGGAAGGGAATGGAATGGGGGACATCTTCAAATCTAACTATAACATTTTATCAGAAAGAAAAACAAAACCCTGAGTAAACATGACAAAATATTAACAAGCATCATATTATTTATTATATGTACTTTTCTATCTCTTGGAATTTTTCATAATTAAAATTCAAAAATTAAAACCCTGATCATTGCCAAACAATAAGGAAATAATTAACATAGAATGTGAGCACCTTCTAGAGTCCCATCTCTCAGGGAAAATCATGGGTAAAACTTTTTTGCTAGTTCTTCCATATGTATATAAACATTGTGTGTGTGTGTGTATAAACTCATACATACATACACAGATGTGTTTATGTGTATATACTTTATTTCTTTAAGGAATTACATTACACTGACCATCTTGCAACTTGCTTTTTCATGTAAAATGCATCTTAGACCTTTTCCTATCACAGCACCTCTGGGTCTATATCATTGTTTAAAGGCTGACGTGATATAGGTCTTACATCCCCTATTGATAGGCATTTGTATTATTCTTATTTTTTACTATTTACACTATACTCTAACTAACATTCCTATATGTAAGTATTTGTGTACTTGTGTGAGTATTTCCACAGAATAAATTCTTAGAATAGGAATTAAAAAGTCAAAAAGTTTAAATGATTTCTTTTCTTTTTCTTTTCTTTTTGCAATCTAGCCTTGAGTTATAAATTCTTCCAGCAAAGTGGAAATTAGTGATGTTTATATACCGTAGTTATAAAAGTATGAAGAGTATGTTTTAAAATGAAAATTCTTATTTATGTTAAAAGAAAAATACATTGCAGCCTCCTTATGAAAGTAATTTTTGTTTGAGCAAACATTGGGTAAGAAAAAGTGACAAAAAGCTGTTCTGAATGCAATGATAGTTTTAAATGAAATTGTATTTATTAGTCAGTATTTGAAAAATGGTAGCAGAACCGTGTGTGGGACCTACAGACAGTGGACCCAGTGGACCCTTGGATAGCAGACTCATGCAATCATTCTGCGGCCCCAGAAGATGAAAACCTCCAAGACTCAGCATTTCTGACCCAGTGAAAGAGTGGCCCTTAATCCTTTACTGATTTTTCTCTAGACAGTAAAACAAATTCTAAGCAGATGATCTGTTCCTGGATGTATCATCAAGTGGACCCATTCCCTTAAGCCCCCTGGGGGCTGCTGATCAGCTGCTCTCAAGCCCCACCCCAGGCATCCATTGAGTCCTTATTGGCATAGCTAACCTCAGCCAGCACCATGCTAAGTGTTTTCCATCTTATTTTCCATCCATAGCATCATGACCCCGTTGCTTGTCCTCTGAACTGGAACCTGGCTATATAAGAAAGGAAACGTGGATGTTCATGCAATATAGGGAAACACTGTTTTAACCCTCTCAACTGGATCTTTACCCTCAGACATGCTCAATCTTGAAGAAATGAAAATCCCATGACCCCAGATCCCCATCCAACTACCACTTTATCTCTGTATTTCTCTTCACAGCCAAACTTCTGGAAAACATTTATCATTCATGTTGTCTCCACTCCCTCACCTCCCATTCACTCTGCAACCCATCCTGTCTCACTCCTGCACCCACCTTACCTCTGAAGCTGATCTTGCCACAGTCCCTGGGGGCCTCTGTATTGCTAAGTGGAATGGAACCTCCCAGCCCCTCAGGTTACATGGCCTCTTGGCAGTACTGATACCTGTTGAGACACTCTCTTCCCTTCGGCTCCATACACCACCATCTCCCGGATGTCCTTGCCCCTCCAGCCACCTGTCCTTCTCACCATCCTTTGCCTAATCTTCCTTCTCTGCCCAGCTTCTAAATGTTCAGAGTACCTCATGAGTTTTTCCTTTTTTAACCTTTTATTAATCTGCATTTTTCTCCTGAGATGAATCCAGTCCTGTGGTTCCCAAGGCACTCTCTTAGGCAAATCTCATGTTCTATTTTATAGTTATTTATCTATGTTTCTGTCTCCTTAGCTAAACTGTAAACTGCCTGAAAACAGAGACAACTCCTCGCTCCTAGACATTTCTAAGTCCCCTGGAATGACACCTGGTAGTTGCTCAAAAAACAATTGTTTAATTAACTAATCAACTAATTAATTCATGGCATAATAGAGTACATTGGGGTCTGGATTTGGCTGCTATTCATACTAGATAATTCCCAAACACCTTAAATAATGGAAATAAGAATGAAAGCATTTTCAAAGGATGCCTCTTCAAATCAGGCCAAAAATATTGTTAATCCAGTTAGCACTGAAAACTCACCAAGACGTGTGGTGACATTACTTCATCTCCTAAATGTAGAATTTGTGATTCATGTTAACACAGAGAGACTTTAATATATTTGGTGTTAAATAGGACAGCAACATACTTCCCTGTATTTACAATAACTTCGTCCATGAAAACTGCATTTACTGGGCCCCTTATTTTCATAACTTCCGAGGTGGCTGTTTGTTTAAGGATGCATAATATTAATAAGAATTTTTAAAGATAATTTAGTTTAATTGATGTCAGATTCATCTAGAGAAAACAAAATCAAATAAACCTCTCAAAACAGATTGACATCCTATTGTCTTCAAATTTGCTTTTGTATTTTTGGTTTTCTAGTACTTGTTTAGAAATATTGTAGCTATCAAATTAAATATACTATCACTATAACATTATTAGTTTCCTTTTTTTATTTGCAAACAAACACGCCTAAATAACTTTTTAATATATACTCGTGTATTATATCTCGTAGGCAAACAAGAAAACTGCGTGACATTGAACAAGAAAAAGATCGAACATTGCTTAAGACCATCATAAAAGTCTGGAAAGAGATGAAATCCCTTCGAGAGTTCCAGAGGTTTACGAATACGCCTTTGAAACTTGTTTTGAGAAAGTAGGCTTTTTTCAAAAATTGTTTTATTGGGTTATATCATATGGAGGAAAAAATGTATAAAACACAGACATAGCTTACAAAATAATTACAAAAAAAGTTACAAATGAATAACCATATAACCATTCCCCAGGTTAAGAAAGAAAACATTACCAGTACCTGGGCAGGCCCCATGTTCCTATCCCCAAATACGTCCCCCTTCATCCCAGAAGTAACCATTTTCTGGACTTTTATGATTAGTGTTTCTTGCTTTTATTTATAGTTTTGCCATCTTTGTGTAATCCCTAAGAATGTACAGTTTAATATTGCCTGTATTTGATGCTTACATAAGTGAAAGTATATTGTTTGTATTCTTTAGTGAATACACGTGTTTTTTCCTTCAATACTGTGTTTGTGAGATCATCTGCTTTATGGCTCATAGATGTAGTTTATTTTATTTGCTTTAGAATACTTCATTATATGAATATAACAAAATTTGTCCCCTTTATTGTTGATGGACATTCAAATTGATTCCATTTTTCAACTGTCATACAGCACTTCCACAGACTTTTTGGACATGTCTTTAGGGTACATGTGCCTAAGCTTTCCAGAAATATACCTGGAAGTGAAATTGTCAAGTCTTCGGGGATGCGCTTCTCCAAATACTTATTTGCTGATTCCAAACGCCCTCCCAGAATGCCTGTGCCCATCTGTATTTTGACCAGTGTTCCTGTTGGTCCATAGGACCCAGAGCATACATGTCACCCAGTGTTGTTACACATTAGCATTTTGCCATCCGATGGCATGTTCTAATTTATATTTCCCATACATGAATTGGCTGTTTTGATTTCCTCTTTTACGAAGTGTCTGTTCGAGCCTTTTGTGATTTTTGAACTGGATTGTTCAGCTTTGTAACCTTTTCATAATTTGTAGGTTGGGCATATATCCTGGACACGAGCCCTTCGTGGATGATGTGCATTGCAGATATCTTCTCCCCCTCTGTAGTTGTCTTTTTACTCTCTCTTTGCTGCTTTTCAATGAATAGAAATTCTTAATTTTAAAGAGAGAGAATATGCTAGTCTTTTCTTTTACGATCGATGCTTTTTGTATGCTGCTTAAGAAATCCTTACCCTGATTCGTGTGGATTTTCTACTTTATTGTCTCCTATAACCATTATAGTTTTATCTTTCACATTCATCTTCAATACATTTGGATTGATCTTTCTGTATGGTGAAGAGAAAGTATGCTTTGATCACATTTACGCTGCCTAATTCACTAGACTTTGACACACGATTGAGAGTAGAGTCTACCACAACAAAAACACGCCCTGCATATTAGTCCAAGAGAGTCTCTGCTGCTGGTTTTGGTCCCTTCCTGATTGTTTCTTCTGAATAAGTGTTGTGCCAGCACTTCTACATGAAAAGTGACAAATTTTGGCAATTATCTAATCTTTTGTTTTGAAAACAGCCACATCTTAGCCAAAGATAGTTGCAAACTGTTATTTTCTTGGGCTGTAATTATCGTAAGACTAACAAAACATTCTACAGTTTTCAGGACAAATAGGAAACTGTGTGCTCCGTGAGAGCAGGGACCTTGTCGCCTTTAGACATCTGGTCCCCAACAGAGCACCTGCCACTCAGTATCTGCTCAGTTAATGTTAGTTGATGGAAAACAAATTCAAACAGTCTGTCCCACAGAAATCGTGATGTCGCCCAGGAATTCCAGGGTTTCTGCTTCCGCATTTCATCTCCTAGCCTACTTCCCCCACCCAGAAGCAGAACATAAATATTCACCATATTGTTTTCTCCTTCTTACCTTCTTAAGTTTAGGATAAACTAAAATTTATAGGAAATTTACCCTTAAGCTCACCTCAAGGTTGCAAACTTCCTTTTTATGACACTAAACACCTCTTCTCTCCCATAAGTAGCTGTCCTCTAAATTCTTTTGGAGTGCCCTTTTCTCACATTCTTCATTCATGTAGCCACCTTATGATACAGTACAATTTTTTTCCTGCAAAATAGTCAAATTCCAACCAGCTTATTCATGCTTGTGCATAACAATGAGAAAAGCAAATGCTTTTCAGTATATCAGAGATGGAACATTATTTTTCAGCCAAATTTCCCCAATATTTATAAATTTCAGGTACAACCGTGTATCAAAAGTGATTTCTTCGGTAGTATCCTAGAGTCTCTTAGGGGACTGTTAATTGCTAAATCACCAGCTCACACATGTACATAAACAAACATTTGTCAGCTCAAGGCATGTGACTAAGTTTATCCAAAAGGGACAAGGAACTTGAGGAGAGTTGAACCTGCAAGCCAGCCACACTGATCACATTAGGAGATTAATGCGGGATGAGTTGCAACAACTCCCAAGTGCTGAGCTGGGTGGGATGTGTTGGGTACGCCTGTTTACCAGCTCCCTCCTGGAGAGTCATACTGTCCATTAACATATAAATGGCTCTGCAAAGACTAGCAACAAGGAAACTCACATCTATTTAATCTCAGGTTGATTTGGCCACAGCACCTTTTTTTGTAGGACATCTCATAGAACCAATGTTCTACAGAACACACGGTGGGAAACACTCCTCTGAGTTGAGCCAAACTCCTGATGGAGTGTTGCAGAATCATCAGAGAAAAACCCAAATTATCAATCCAAAGTCAAAAAAAGTGGTTTTAGGGACTGAGTAGCAACAAATGAAGTGGTTCCTCAGAAACTTGAAGAATTGATAAGATAACTGAAATGAAACTTCTACCACTATCAGTTGAGAATTTAGGGGCACTGTGTCAGTACACCATATGGATTATTTAACTCAGAGCAGCATTGCTGCTTAATAGTAAATAGATTGGGCTCATATTCCAGGTCTTCCTCTCACCAACTGTGTGTTCTTGGACCAGTTACTTAACCGCTCTGTGCCTCAGTCTCCTAGAGTATAAAATGCTGATGATAATAGTATCTGCCTCACAAGGTTGTGAGCTAACATGTGCAAAGCTTTTAGAAGAGAACCTGCAACCCGGCAAGCCTGATACAGGTATTTGCTGTTATTATTACTCTAGTACTTAATTCCAAGAAATAATTAAGGTACCGTAAATTATTTTAAAGGGAAAAAGTGGACCAGAAAGCAGACGAAGAAGCATATGAAGCAGAAATTCAAGCTGAAATAAGTGAACTATTGGAAGAGCACAGGGAAGAGTATGAACAGAGGATGGATGAATACAGAAGTGCCCATCAGCAGTGGAAAGCCTGGAAGAAAGCCCAAGTATGTAAACAGTCGCTCAGCCTTGAGCAGGGCTGAGCTTGGGGCACCCCTTGAGACAGGAGGAGGCAAACTGGGGTCTCCTGCAGGCTCTGCTCTGTTTCCCTCCCTGCCTTCTTGCTAGGGGGCAAAAGGATGAGCAAATGATTCGTCAATGCACTTGTGTAAAAGGCCACCCAGCTAGCTGATACCAGAGCCAGGTTTTCCATTGATAGGGCCCTGGTATCACTCTGTGGCTATTTGAGTGAACGAACAAGGAACAACACAATAATTGCTCATGTATGGGTCAAACACTATGCTAAGAATTTTACATGCATTGTCCCATTGAACATAGGGTATTGATGCTTTCAGGTTTCCCTCAGGAAATTATATAACTTTGTACACATGACCCAGCAAAACTGAAGCCAAGGCCAGTAAGTAAGAGAGTAGGGTCTGCTGCAATGCCAGTTGTGCTCACAAGACTTACTTTAATTTCAAGATATGTCCTTGGCCTTTAGAACTGATGTTAATGATTACATTAACCAGTAGTGCTAATGATTACACGAATAGCTAGCTTTTTTCAGCTCTT
Source organism: Equus quagga (assembly GCF_021613505.1). NCBI lineage: Eukaryota > Metazoa > Chordata > Mammalia > Perissodactyla > Equidae > Equus > Equus quagga. Next base: position 143,856,973 of record NC_060269.1, on the reverse strand, counting down.
TCTGGGGCCAGGCACTATGATAAGTGCTTTACAGGCATCGCCTCATTTCAACAGCCCTGGGAGGAATTTCCTATGATTGTCCCCATTTTGTAGATGAGAAAACTGGGGCACGGGGAGGTCAAGCGGCTTAGTTACCTGCCTGAGTGCATACAGCTGGTTGCGTGGAGCTGGGTTGACATCCAGGTCTATCTGACTCTGAAGACTGTGCTCTTAAACTCCCAAATTCCTGTTTGATAGAAGGTTGTCTCTTACCCAACAGAGGACCAAGAAGAAGAAAAAGAAACAAGGAGTCAAAGAACATCCTGATGACGAGATGGAGGAACCATATCCTGGGGAGGACCCTGTAAAACCTGTCCCTCCAGAGCCCACCAATCAGGCAGTAATAGAGCAAGAGGTGAGAGAGAGAGCAGCCCAGAGCAGGAGGAGGCCTGGGGAGCCCATGCTGGTCCCGGAGCTGAGCTTGGCGGGGAGCGTGACGCCCAATGACCAGTGTCCCAGGTGAGCAAACACTCAGACCATCAATGAGGTTGACATGTGATGCACACACACTTAGATGTACACATGTGCACACACACTTGCACACTGTGTGGAGCATATGTCTCCTGACCAACACGGTATGATCAGGAAAATCATAAATATGTATTAGACTGAATGGTTTGAAATTGCAGATATTTGTCTGTATTTTGGTGATTTCATGTGGTTCACCCACCTAATGCATCCCATTGGCCACTCAGGAGCCCATTACTTGAAGCTGCCCGTAGGAGGCACTCTTCCCAGTGGCTGTCTATGTGGCCTTTGAGTTGGAGCCTTTATCTGTAACCTCAGTGTGTCTTTTCCATCTACCGGTAGCGCATCCCCCGCTCCCTGGCACAGAAACCTAGGTCTTTCATTGGCCCTTGACTGCAGGAGCCCCTTAGGCCAACTGCTCTCTTTGAAGGCCTTGTAGAGCGTTGCACAGGAATTGTAAATATTCCCATACCTATTTACGTCAGGCCATCTGAAGCACACCCTCCAGATTTGATAAAACACATTTCTCGTCATTCATACATCAGACCTAAAAGAAACAATCAGAAGCATCACTTTATGTATATAAATCTATACATATAATATTCATAAATACACATGTTCATTCTCTTTTTAAAAATTATAATACAAATATCTTTTAAATTTCCCACTTATTTCTTTCTTAGATCTTATAGAGATAGTTCTCAAAGGGTAGCCCCAGGACCAGCAGCATCAGCATCACCTGGAGAACTTGTTTAAAATGCAAATTCTCAGGTCCTACCTGAGACCTGCTGAATCAGAAACTCTGGGTCAGGGCTCAGAAAACTGTTTCACAAAGTTTCCAGGTGATTCTGATGAATGTTATAGCATATCGTAATCTATTAAAGGGAATCTATTAAAATAACTGATATCACCAGATCCGAGGTTTAATTCTCCAGTAAACAGAAGACCTATAGTGAACACAGGGACTATCTTAGGCTGGAATCTTCAATATTCCAAAATAGAAAGTGAGAATTTAATCCAGTCAGTCATCCTGAGAGATAATTAGGATGCAGGGATGAATTAGGATGTTATAAGACTTCCTACAACCTCCTTAGTTTCAAACTTCTGTTAACGTGCTAATAATTTATTTTTAAATTGTAACTTCTTGTGCATTTTCATGTGTTCTCTCAACTTCATAGCATTCAGAGGCTATACATAAATAAACTATTCCCCAGCACTAAATTAGCTATTTTCAGGCCACAAATACCATACCACATAATTCTGTAATGAACATTTAAAATATGTGATTACATAGCATGTTTTTAAAGGGAAACTTTGGCCTTGATTTGACAGTGTTTTATGGCAAATCCTGTTTCAACTGAGAATGTATATCTCAGTCTTAAGTTTCTGAGTTTTCACTGGGATTTGGGACTATATCCAGGTTACCCCAAGCCAATGATACAATCGACCTGCTTCATCAGGCCCTCAGGTAAGGGGTGTTTTATGTGTGTCTGTAGCATGAGGTTACTGAGAATAAGCCTTAAAACAACTCTGAGTGGGGTCTTTGGGTGTCTTGGATACTTCTCGAAATTTGGTGTTAAATGTCCCTTATAGAAAAAAACTGTTCAGGTCATTCAAGCAATTTCATGTCTGGGGTGGGCCTAAATTACAGAGATGTAAAAAGTTAAAACTACCACCCAATTTAATGGGTGCAGATTTCTAGTTGGGATGAAAAAAACATCCTGCAGGAGGATAGCGGTGATGGTTGCGCAACACTGTGAGTGTACTTAACGCCACTAAATTGTACACTTAAAAATAGTTAAAAGGATAAGTGTTATGTTATGTATATCTAACCACAACTTAAAAGAAAATTACCAACCATAAATCCTGAGTGTATTCTGGATTTTTATACTCTAATGTTTTCCTTTCCTTAACAAGCTTGAATTGCGATTGACTTAACCAATAACTGGTGTTTCAGGTGGGTGTCCACAAATAAATGCAATAAAATTAAAGACCACTCTTTGGAGGTTTTGATTTTTTTTTTACTTCCTAGCTATAAGAATGATATGCTTGCCAGGACACCTTTTATTGAGATTCAAATGACCTTTAAAAATAAAGCATATTTCTTAATCTGCTGCATTCAGGGAGCAGTCACTCACCACTGAAAAGTGTTAAGAAAAAGCTTTGATCTTGGAGAAGCAGAGTTGACCTAACTGCTACAATATGCTGTTATATTTTTAGGATAAAATGTACTACCCAAATATAAGTCACCGCTATCCCTTAGGGTTTGAATTTACTCCATTTAACAAATAATATATTTCTGTATACTTAAAACTCTGGGATGCAAACATAAGGCTTGTTTGAAAAAAATTAAGGAAACTGTAGAACAACACTTGGACCACGGCTCTCAAATTCCCTGTGGCATTTTCCGTGCCTCTTATTCCATATCACAGTGAATTATTATATTAAGCTCTGTAAGACCTGCTACTATTTGGGTTCAGTGAGGGCTACAGTGACTGGCAGAGTCGCCTCCAATGCATCTCATTCTGTTCAGTGCCTGGTGGTCAAACACTCCCGTTACCCTTAGCAAAGTCATACTAATCCCAGATGCGAACGGTCTCCCTTTGCAGGGTGGAGGTTTTGCGAAGGGAGGATGTCAAGAGGCGCTCGGTGCATTTGAAGGTGCTCTTCAATGACAAGGAAGTGTCCAGGACCAGCAGTCGGCCACTCGGGGCTGACTTCCGAGTTCACTTTGGACAGATTTTCAATCTGCAGATAGTCAACTGGCCAGAGAGTTTAACACTGCAGGTACGCATTTTAATTATAGTCACTGTCACAAGAATCTTTGGGTCATCGTAGGTGCAAGATGGTTTTAAATTATCCATTAGCTACAATGGTGTCTTGATAGATCCTCAAGGGGAACAGAAGGTAAGGCTCCTCCTGGGCATGTCTGTTCTTATGGTCTTGGCAGGAGATCTGTAACCCCACTCACCTTCTGACAATGTTGGCAGAGTAACTGGCCATAGTGCTCAAGATTCTACCTTGAGACAGGGTCAGGGGATGAGGTGGGTAGGGGATGAGGGAGGAAGGTCTCTGGTTCATTCACTGAAGGAATATTCCACTATCACCCTCTACTAGGACCCTAGCCTAATAAACCAGAGAAATCAGTTAACCACAGTGGTTATGATGGAGGGTGGTACAGGTGTTGGGATCCCTCCCTAAAATAAATAAATCTCCCCGCCAGCCTAATTCCCGTGATTAGCAATATATTTATTTGTGTTTTAGTTTCCTAGGGCTGCCATAACTAAGCACCACAACTTTGGTGGCTTAAAACAACAGACATTTATTCTCTCCCAATTCTGGAGACCCTGAAGTCTGAAATCAAGGTGTGGGCAGGGCCATGCTTTCTCCAAGTCTCTATAGGAGAATCCTTCCTTGCCTTTTCCAGATTCTGGTGGCTCTTGGAGCTCCTTGGCCTTTGGTACCATAACTCCAGTCTCTGTCTCCATTTTCACATGGCTTTCTCTGTGTCTCTGTGTGTCTCCTTTTTTGTCTCTTACAAGGATACTCTCCTTGGATTTAGGGCCCACCCTAATCCAGTATGAGCTCATCTCAACCTTATACTAATCACATCTATAAAGACGCTATTTCCAAATAAGGTCACATTCTGTGGTTCCAGGTGGACAGCAATTTTTAGAGGACACTATTCAAACCACTACAGTGTCTTAGCCTTGCTATTTTTATGGTGAATCTTCTCTTCTGCCAACAGAATTCTCTTTTATGATCCTAACAGGCCTGTTACCCATGGCTGCAAACATGTGGTACACATCCTTTGTTTGCCATCCACCACCCATGAAGAATCACTAGTCCTCATCCACCACTTACACAGCAGAAATTTCTCATTCCCATTGACCACCCTTGCCAAAAATGATAATTGATTATGCCATTTTTTTCCCCACTGAGCCCAGATATAACTTCAGAATCTTTCTCAACACAGTACTCTAGGCAGCCACTACCTATTAGTTGTAACTGATGTTAAGTCTGCAGGTACCATTACAATTGTATAATTATTAAAATATTTAAATACTTCCGTACTGAATGGTAAATAGCTGCCACCCTGGCCACATAGACCCCATTTCCAAGATCATCTGGACCTTCCCACAATGGACCAGTTAAAGGGTCTGTCTGAACGAGGCTAATGCTTCCTGGACCCTGTTCCCATGTATGGCTGATGTATCTTCTGATTGGTTAGCATTTGGCCGTGTGTATTGTTCAACATGTTGAATATCAACACCTGCCTAGACCTCAGTAATTAAAAACCGTCTAAAACTGGTAGAGGAAGCTTGAGAGAGCTAAGATAGGGAGTTCTTTTGACAATGAGAAGGAAGCACAGTAGAAATGCCTGGGATGAGATTAGGGATGCTAAGAAATGGGATGGGGACTCTGAAAGGGTCAGGTGGGCACCGAAGGTCAACCACCTTGGATTGGATTTTCCCAGAGACTGACGGCTTTGTCCAACACCTTTTCATTTGTGACCTGGGGATGGTGAGGGCAGAGGGTGATCCTCATTTACAAAGAACCAAGTTCAAGACTCTCCTTTGTCATACTGATAACAGCATTGATATCTATCCACACAATTCAAAAATGTTTTTCTTGTAATTTTAGAACTTGGCTTAGTCCAGTCACTCAAACAATTCTTTGAAACCCCATCTAATTTTTAAGAAAATGTCTATATATGCTAAAACCTGAAAAAAATAGAACTTGTTTTGTTGCTAAACTTACACTTAATAAGGGTGAGGAGAACGCAAGAACATTTATTAAGTAAAGGATGGTGTTAGAAAGAGGATTGGATTTGGAGGTTTGGTGAAAACCTGAGTCTTCCTTAAACCTAAAAATTCCCTTTCTGAATATCATCCATGGGAAAATAATCTCTATATTTCTAATCTTCCCCCCTTGGTTTACAACTCTTTACGGATACAGAGAATTAAATGGGGGTGACTGTGCCTGAAGGTGAGAGTGGAGAGTCACCCAGCTCTGCACTGGGAAGGTGAGCTGGTGATCTCCAGGTGGATGGCCAGTGGGCATACCCAGTCCTGACACCCCTGCTCTCAGGAACTCAGGTCACACTGACTCTCCATCCAGTATCCTCTGGTGCCCCTGCTGAGCCTGACTGCCTGGACCAGCAGAAGACTCCTCTTCCTCTGTCCTCTTAGCAAAGTGACGTCTGAGGGGGCTCTGGGATCCTGCTGTCTGGCTTTCATCTCATTGCCACTCCCCGTGAGATGCACCATTATTTGCGCCACTTAACTACAACGCACCACGGATCAAATGACACAGCTTATTTCAGATATGTTGAAATTAGAAAATCTAGCATTCTCTATACCACGGACAGCTCATTAAGAGAGGTCTTTCTTTCCAGGGATGCCCTGCAGCAAGGAGCCTGGTGTGAGTGCCCCTCTGTTTGGATGGTTATGGGCTTTGGAAATTTAAAATCTGAATGCCTTGAGGGAAGAGCTGCACTCTGCTAGTTCTGAAGCCCCCTGTCTTCACTGCTTCCTACATGAATCCTTCAGTCCTAGCCCTAAACACATGAGCTTAAGCTACAGTTTAAAAAAAGACACTGCACACAGAAAATTGTCTCAATTAAGAATAAAACCTGATGGAGAAAGTAAATAAACACAAAACCCAGAAGCCAGCTTGATGCTTTGCTGTCACCTGCCTTTAATAATGAGGGTTTGCTGGGGGCCCCTATATGAGTTTCTCTCATTCTACATCCACAGAACAGCGAAGATTTTGGTTATTCAGAGTGTGCCCCCTCGTTGGAGGGGGCATCCTTAACTCGTCCTCCCCATTCCTCTCCTGCAGAGGAAAAGCTGATATAAAGAAGACCAAGATTAATGTGAGAAGACCAGATAGAGAGCTAGAGCAAAGAGAGAGAGAGAGCAACAGAGGATGATATGGCAGGAAGGAGAGGGAGCCCTGGAAGGGGAGACCCCACTGAAGAGTTTGGAAGATGGGAGAGAAGGCCCCCCCCCCACCCCTCCCTAAGAGCTGAATCACGTAATCTTCTTTTTAAAATTACAAATTAAAGGAGTCTTGGCTAAGTTCTTAAGCTATCTAGAGATTTGATAACTGATCAAATCACATATCATAATGGCTTAACAGCATAATTTTTATGATTGAGTAGTGGTTACAGATGAAATTAATTTAGAGGATATTGTATTTCAACTCTTGAGGAATAGTACTATGCCTTTTGGAAATTTTCCACATAATTGCAAGTTTTTAGTTAGAGAGTTTCAAGAATTACTGCCAATTGTAAGACAGGGTAAGAAAAATCGCCTTAAATGCATCTGTTTGAGCCAGTGCTATCAAATTCTGAACTTTAGAGCCTAATGTATTTCAGAAAAAGTTCTGAGATTCTCAAAACTATAATGCATCACTTGGTGAATCAACAGGCAAGCCATGAATGTTTGCCGTTTGATTGTTAAGAGCCAGCTGAGTGTTTGATACTGAGCCAGGAGTGTGGTGGAGAATTAGAAGTCCTGTATAAAAAGAGGTGCACATGGCCCTGTCTCCGGAGCTTTAAATCCAGCCGGGAGAAAAGAGAGAGAGCTACAAAGGAACAGCACTCAGCAGTGTGCAGATGTAAAGGACCATTGCAGAGAATAGTGTCGATTGTGATGTTTGGTTCCTTGTGAACCGTAAGGCTCAGTGCTTCCTGGGCAGGCTTGAGATAAGCGTGCCAAGGCGGTCCTACCAGCAGAAGATAATTCCAGAGGCTGGCACAAAAGGCGTACAGTGAGGGGCCTGGCAGTGGAAATGGGAGGAAGGGATTATTTAGAGCAACACTACAGCCTTGAAAGAAGGAATTGACAGGACTTCATGACAGTTTGACTTGAAAGAATAAAAAGAAGTAGAATCAAATTTGGTCCCAAGGCAAGCGTGAGATTGGACTTCAGGTGACAGAGGAGTTGGAGCAGGGCCAGAGTCCTTCCAGAACAGTCTTGAAAATCTTGACTTCTGAAGTCTTTCCAAAATAAATGCTTGGCCTTTCACAAAAGTGAAATTTAATTTAGAAGTAAAAAAGCTTTGTGATGATAATCTTCATTTCTTTGTTTATCACTCGCATCTATATGTCACCCCACTTTCATCTGCTTGACTCCCCAAAACTAACATCTGTGGTCTAATACAGCTGGGTGGCTTCTACATTTCTTGCCATTATTATTTTTCCATATGAATCAGTCCTGTTGAGCTTTTATATTGCTGGTATGTGGATTGAGATCGGGAAATTTTCCCTTTGCCTAGTTGGCGATTACTTGAGTTTCTCTTCCCAGGGCCTCCCCTGATCTCTCTGGCTTATTGCTGCATAGTGCTATGGGAGTAGGAAAAACAATCCTATTTGGAGAAGTGTCCTTGTTAACCCTTGAGTAGCACACTTGTGTGGTTGTTTTTGGTCCTTTGTGGACATACGTCCAAAGCTGATATTTTTTCACACATATCTTACTTATCTACTCACGTAATCGGATTACAGTGAGTCAGATTGTTGAAAGCCAACCCTAGCTGGTAGGCAAGGGGAGTAGATATTAGGGAACCCTGCAGTGTGCAGAGCAGAGGAGCTAGGTGGCTGAGAGCAGGTGGGAAGGGTGCTGTAAGGACAATGGATTGCACAGGGCGACGTGATGACAGATGTAGTCATCTACATGTAAGAAGCTGAGGGTGTGGACTGAACAGGGTCCTGGGAAAATCTCTAGGAAATAACATTTATTAAGTGACTACTGCAGAACCATGTTCTTTACATATGCTATCTCATATAATCCTAAAGAAAACCATGGGTACTATTGCTCTCCCAATTTTAAAGATGGGAAAACTAAGTTTCAGAGGTATTGAGTAACTTCATAACACAAAGCAAGTCAAGTGGCAGAGCAGAATTCAAACCCAGGTCTGTTTGGCTGTAAATTTCACATTCATTTCGCCATATTAATTGGGTATAATGGTAAAGAAGAGCAAAGTCCAAAGTTTGACATATCTCTGCACTCTGAGGACTAGTTACTGTGGGAGAAATCTTAGAAAACAACATAGGCATCACTAGGTACTGAGTTGTGTTGATATTTAATAATATCTAGTATAAGATAACAGTTATTAAACAATTACAGTGTGCCAGGCACCAGTTTTTGTGTATGAACTCATTTAATCTTCACAACAGTCCTCTGGCAGCTGTATGATTATCCCCATTATACTGAAATGTGGAGAAGTTCAGTGACTGGCCTGAGGTCACACAGCCAGCAAGTGGCAGAGCCAGAGCCCAGACCCCAGAACCTGTTCTCTTATCCATCTCATTATACTGCCCCCCTTCCCCCAGTAGTTTGTACATTCAGGCCAACAAGTGTTTTATTGCAGGTACACATTTTGCAAGGCACTGTAAGAAACAGGAAGAAGAATTAGATGTGGTGCCTGACACAGCAATTAGACTGAAGGGGGGAAATGACATGAGGACCTGGTGACTGAGATCCAATGGGACAGGGGAGGGAGAATGAAGATAACAGAGAAGCCTCCTCTCTCAGAGGTCTGGCAGAGAAGGGAAGGAGAGAAAGGGGTCCGGGTTTTGAAGAGGGATCGTGGTTTACTCTGGGGTGTGGTTGATTTGAGGATGTTTGTCAGCCGTGAAAGAAGCAGCCAGTGCAGAAAAGATTGATAACTTTGAAAATAAAAAGGAATGTGGTGGGGGGAGAGGAGAGGGACTGGACCCCACGGGATACTGGGAGGGGTAGGATCAAGACATGATAGGCAGGTCCTTTGAGGCAGGAGTGATGACACAGAGGAGGAGGCAGAGGGCAGGGCTGTGAGGGGTTCACACCAGGTGCCCTCCACTTTTTAAATGGAGGAAGGGAGTCTGAGGGCACAAGAGTAGGAAAGGTTTGATTCAACACTGAGAGAAATGGGGACACCAACCAAGAGATGACTAACAGGCTGTGAGCAGCGTCACAGGCAGCCGAGAAACAAGGCAGCCACTTGTACTGGATCCAGCACTACCAACTGCAAGAGGTGAAACTGCGTTTTGTTTTGTTTTTTAATCAGAGAAACAGGATCTAAAACCATGCAATGTAAACTTTACTTCATGATGGAATATTATTTTTTATCTATCTTAATGTCCCTACATATTTCTAAGGTCCATCTTACCTACACAATTCTAAATATTGTCAGCAGGCAAATTTGCCCTGGGTTGTTGATAAAACAAACAACATTCCAAACGCAAGGAAGTCATAATAATTCTGTAAATAGTCCCAGTTTGGTAGCAGTTGATCTAATCGCTATTCTGAATTCACTGCTGCCTTGCTTTATTTACACAACAGAGGAATTTTTGAACAGTTGAACGTAAATCAAATTATATTTCCTGTCATGATTCTCCATTAACATTCCACCTTCAAACACAAACATTCATTTTGCTTAGAGCAGTGCTTCTCAAGTGGAGGTAACTTTGCCCCCCAGGCGATATCTGGCAATGTCTGGAGACATTGTTGATTGTCACAACCGGTAGGAAGCTACTGGCATCTCTAGTGGGTCACGGCCCGGGATGCTGCTCCACCCTGCGATGCAGAGGACGACTCGCCACAACAAAGAATCGTCCAGCCCAAAATGTCAATAGTGCTGAGGTTGAGAACTCCTGTCTTAGAAAGAAAACAAAATTCAAACTTAATTATATGGAAGGCCATTTGCAAATACCTATTTAAAGCTGAAAGTTCCCGTTTTCTGATTTTTAAAAATAGCATTTTATCCTAGCATTAAATAGAACTGCTGCTACCTTTAAGGAGAAGGGTGAAAAGTTTGGAAAATTTTTGAATGTTTTTTGGCTTTGTCAGATGGAATCCATTTTTTCCTTATTAGAAAAAGTAGAGAATTATCTTCTGAGACAGTAGTCCCAATATGCAAACCCTCCATTCCCCTAGAGTTCATAACTGCCTTTGTCCCACAGACTCAGCACCAAGAGTCCCCATTCGGTTCCTCTCGTGACACTAGACAGGAATGTGGCTCCAGAGACTAGGAACAAGGACCCCTCCACTGACATCCACCAGAAATGCCCTTAATGCAATTACTGCATGTTTATTGGTCGTCACTAAGAATGGTGACCAATACAGGGCACACCCACAAGGAATAAAAACTAAAACAAACTCAGAAGCAACTCTTGTGGTCCTTCCACAATAAAATATTTGGTGAACTATTAAAGTCTAACAGGGATGTTTTTACAAAGCCAGTGGAGTCATATAACATAGAAACTTTGTCCTGTACAGCTGAATAAACAAACACTTGATGGTTCTATTACGGAAGAAGATGTAGGGTATCTGAAAAATATTTGGATTTGTTCTTATTTTTAGATATGTTTCACACCCTGATTTAGTGCACTGGGTACCAGTTTGAGTGCTTTAGAATTCTGTAGTCATAGGAGGAGTGAAGACAGAAACAAGCAAGGTCAGGAAAGGTTTAAAGAAATACTAAATACTGCATTTATGTCACCTTTTGAAGCATTTTACCATCATAAATGGTATTTTCTGACTATTGGTATGCTTTCTCTTCCCTTAACTTAAAGTAATGTCAGGATTTTATTCACTCCTGCTATTTTTTAAAGCATTTAAGCCTTAATGTCATTCTTTTTTCGCCATCTTATTTTTGGGTACCCAGAAATATAGATGGTTCAATTACAAATATGGACTATGCCGTAAAATTCCTATAAATCATCAGTAGCTTAATGTCTTCCTTGAAAAAAGTTAGGGAGTCCTGAAAAGATAGATCTTATAAGTTTAATAAAAAAAAGAAATTCTTGGGCCCAGCCCCAAGGCCGAGTGGTTAAAGTTCTGCATGCTCTGTTCAGCAGCCTAGGTTCACAGGTTCAGATCCCCACTGCAGACCTACTCCAGTCACCAACCACACTGTGGTGGTGTCCCACGTAAAAAAAAAAAAAAAAAAAATAGAGGAAGATTAGTACAGATGTTAGCTCAGGGCCAATCTTCCTCAAGCAAAAAAGAAAAAAGAAAGAAAGAAATTCTTATTTCATAAAGTTTACTAAAATCAGTTGACCAACAAGATTTAATGAGCTATTTGGGAAATGTAGTCATGTTTATAAAAGAGCTTTGTAAACTGCAAAGTACTTTAAAAATGCGTGTGCTTATTGTCAATTGTATGCCCAGAGGAAGAATAAGTATTTATTGAGCTCAGACTGAAGAGAAGAGACCTTTCATCCATCTCAGCTAAGCTTCACCACTGCCTTCCTGCTGGGCTTTGGGTTACATCCTCATTTTATAATGAGAGCAAAAAGGCAGAAAAAGTCATGCCCAAGGTCACACAGCAAGTAAGCAGCTATGTCAGATTTTCAGACTCAAATCTGTTGGACCACAAGGCTGTCCTGTCCTGTTAACCACACTGCCCTCTGCAGGCTATGAGAGGAAGGACAGTCAAGTGGGGAGTAAAATAAGACAGAGAAAAAAATTGAGAGCCAGGGGTCTACCCCGTGGCCAAGTGGTTAAGTTCCTGCGCTCTGCTTCAGCAGCCCAGGGTTTCGCCAGTTTGGATCCCGGGTGCGGACATGGCACCACTCATCAGGCCATGCTGAGGTGGTGTCCCACATGCCACAACTAGAAGGACCCACAACTAAAAATATACAACTATGTACCTAGGGTAGGTGCTTTGGGGAGAAAAAGAAAAAATAAAATCTGAAAAGAAAAATCTGACAGCCGTACTACACCCAAGTCTATCAGCTGTTCAGAGAAGAGAAAACTATGTTCCACAGATTTATCATCTAATGCCTTACTTCTAAGAGTTAACATGCTCCCTTCTAAATACATTAATTTCCAGATGGCAGGTACTGGTCATTCAATGGGAAATCAGGCAAGATCCCTACCCTCAGGAATCTCACCATCCAGTGAGACAAACGATGCATAAACAAAGGAATTTCAATAGAATGGATAAGTGTTCCTATATGGAACCACAGGAGGTACAGCAGTGGCACATAAATGGGTATTGGTAGGCCTGTGGCAGCTTCGGGGATGCATGACTCACTCGGTGCCCAGTGCAGCATGGGCACCTTACATGAGTTAAAGCACCTGGGCTGGAGTGAACAGTGCACCATTGCCTTGCAGAGAGAGCAACCCCCTGGGAGTTCTAGGCAACCGAGAAGTCTGAGACAGGAAGAGCTCGGTGGTCTTTTGATCACAATTGCATATGCTCAGGTGGTCCTTTAAGTGATTACAACCATTGTTTTTGCAGTGCTTCCATTTTTTATTGTTCTTTCATTCAGATTTTAAATTCTTTTTCAATCATTATTTCTCACCAAATTGTCTAAACTAATTATATTTTATGGATCATGGTTATGGCTTTAAAAGGATTTTTAATTCATTTAATCACTTTTCTGATTTCCCCTGGCCCATGAGGAAGACATAGCAAAAACTGGATGGGTTTTGAAGTGAAACACTGTGGATTCAATTCTCAGCATTGCAACTCATCACATGGGTGATTGGGGGAAGTTTCTTCTCCTCTTTGAGCTTCAACTCCATCATCTAGAATTGTTTGGTCTGTTATCTTGCTTAATCTTCACTACAAACCATCCTTCACCAAACCAGTATCATTAGACAAGATAACACACCTAAAGCCACTAGAGGGTTTCATGTAAGGGGATGTCTCACTGAACTAAAATTTTGGCAAAAAATAAAAAATCTAAAAAGGGAAAGAAAACCCACCATTTTCTCACACTGAAACTTCATGCCCATCATAAGTCCACAATTTAAAAGGTCAAACCAAGGTCTCCTATGCAATAGACAGCAATCTGCTACATGCTCTGTAAACTGTAAGATTATAAAACTCTAGGCTCTTATGAGAGTTTGGGGTGGGCAAAAATGGTGATCCTTTTTCCATTACAGTTCTGAACCAATAAAAATATAGAGAAAAAGTGTAAAAAGTATAAAAAGAGAGGGGTCAACTATAAATTAATGGAAGCTTGAGGGACATATCGATCAATTGCAATGTATAGAATACATTTGGATCCTGATTCAAAGTATTACAGTCATTTTTTGAGACTTTTTAAAAGGAAATTTGAAACTTACTGATATTTGACATTATTAAGGAATTACTGTGATAATAGTACTATAATTACGCTTTTTTATATCTTTATCTTTTAAAGATACATATTGAAATATTTACAAACGAAATGATGCTTAGGTGCAAGATATTGTGGAGAGGGGAAGGGTTGAGAGTATAGATGAAACCAGACTGGCCATAACTTAATGGTAGTTGAAGCTAGGTGATGGGTCCATGGTATATTCTTCTTCTAGGATTATTAATGTTTGAAATTTTTCATAAAAGATTTTTTAATATAGATCAAAATATCACCTTTTGACTGATAAAGATGAATTTGGAGAGTGAGGCTTCAGTATGCCCCTCCTGGGCTTCTTGCTGAGCCCCTGAATTAGGCAGACTTGGCCACTGAGCACAGACAAGCCCTGAACGATCACAGGTTTCCCAATGCACCCAGGCTGTTAGAATAGCTCACGGTGATATTAATTCAGTCTGGGGAGCAGAGTTCAGTTCCTATGCAGATTTTGCCTTTGTCTTTGCCCAGTAGCCCTTCCAACTTCAGTCAGCCATCTTGCAAATGTGAACTGGTGGATACCAGGGAGATGAGGCCGGGACGGCAGCCCGGCACAAATTCATCCTCACTCTCGGAAAAGAATTTATATCATACGCCCTGTAAGGGAGGGTGGGTGGAGAGGATCTATAATGTCATCTTTGTATGCGTCGTGTGCATTCAAGTGGTAAGTGGAAAACATTAATCAGAGGGGGACTCTGTTGCATAAAAAGAAAAATATGAAGATTTAATTAGCAGAGATAGAGTGAATAAAATCAGCATTGTAGAGAAATGTGTAACAGCCAGAGAGACCTCATGGAGAGAAAGAATAAAACGCAGAAAAGAAGCCAGCAGTGCTCTGGAATATTTTGTCATCTACTTACTACAAAAGTGAAATGATCCAAAAATTCAGGGGAAAACTTGATCAAATGGAGCATACTGTCCTACTGAGGCTGGATTTTATATTCGTAATCTAAGATTGCAGGAGGTCCTTCACCTCATGGTGATGGCATGATAATGAGACACACCACAGTAATTAGTATCAGAATTGCAGGTGGTCTAGTTGACTCCATCTTGGGAGAAGGTCTGAGAAGTTGCTGGGTAGGGTTTCAATAGCTAACAAATAAAAGGAGGTCTTGAAAGGAAGAATTTGAGAGATTTACTAAATAGTAGATTTGAATCTGATACTCTAGAGTATTCTAGGTATGGTGCTTCCCTTCTTGACCTTGAGGTTGGCGCAGATAATAAACTGTATAGTGGTATGTCCATATTATCTCATCCATTTCACCTGCTGGCGTTTCTCTCTGCAATAACCTGAACCACGAAAAGGAGGAAGCCCATTCTCCAGGTAAGCTGTGTATTTACCTGAAATGGAAACAACTGTAGTAGCCTGCTACTCCGATTAACCTCTCTATCCCAGCAGATTAGGTTAAGCAAGAGGACAGGGTGTTAACAATTTAGCCACAAATAGAGTGTAATCTAGTCTCCATGGGGACTATAGTAACACGACTCAACTTTGCACTCTGAGATGGGCCCTCTGGGCTGGAACAGTGACTAGCACAGATAAATGGACTAATTATCTGTTTTTATTTGGCTGTTTCTCTTCCTCAATTTCAGGTATATGAAACAGTGGGACACAGTGGGACAACCTTGCTAGCAGAAGTGTTTCTGCCTATTCCTGAAACTACTGTTGTCACTGGAAGGGCTCCCCTTGAAGAAGTAGAGTTTAGCAGTAACCAGCATGTGACACTGGACCACGAGGGAGTTGGAAGTGGTATGGAAAGCTAATTATCCTCAATGGTTCATAGTTTCACTGTCAGATTTAAACATATCTTTTTTTTCACTTCTCAGACAGCCAGATAATTATAAAATTGCTATCAGAAATTCAAATTAAAATAATGACATATAATTTTTTGCAAAGTCATTTTTTGTATACCACTGATGGCCAGTAAATTCATATAACTATGCAAGTATAAAGTAGTTTGGCTGTATAAATTAATGACTTTTAGGATATCTTTGATGCTTTAATTCTACTTCTAGGAATCTTTCCTAAGAAAATAATTTAAAATTAGGATAAAGTTTGTGGATAAAAAAATGTACATCATGCTATTATTTCTAAGGCTGAAAAGTTTGAGATAATTACAATAGGGAGATTATTAATCAATATTCTCTCTCTTCTCCTTCCACAATTCTTTTTTTAAACTTTTGTTATTGCAGTAACATTGGTTTATAACACTACATAAATTTCAGGTGTACATCATTATATTTTGATTCCTGTGTAAATTACATCATGTTCCCCATCAAGACTAATTACAATCCATCACCACACACATGTGCCTAATCACCTCTGCCTCTATGTGTTTGTTTGTTGTTGTTTATCTTCTATTTATGAGTGAGATCATACAGTATTTGACTTTCTCCTTCTGACTTATTTCACTTAGCATAATACTCTCAAGATCCATCCATATTGTCACAAATGGCCAGATTTCATCTTTTTTTATTGCTGAGTAGTATTCAATTGTATGTATATATACCACATCGTCTTTATCCATTCATCCCTTGATGGGCAACTTGTTTCCAAGTCTTGGCTATTGTGAATAATGCTGCAATGAGCATAGGAGTGCGTATATCTTTAAGCATCCATGTTTTCATGTTCTTTAGATAAATATGCAGCAGTGGAATAGCTGGACTGTATGGTAGTTCTAGTCTTAATTTTTTGAGGACTCTCCATACTGTTTTCCATAGTGGCTGCACCAGTTTGCACTCCCAACAGCAGTATATGGGAGTTCCCTTTTCTCCACATCCTCTCCAACACTTATTGTTTCCTGTATTCTTAATTATAGCCATTCTGACGAGAGTGAGGTGATATCTCATTGTAGTTTTGATTTGCATTTCCCTGATAAGTAGTGATGTTGAACATCTTTTCGTGTGCCAGTTGGCTGTCTGTGTATCTTCTTTGGAGAAATGTCTGTTCGGATCTTTTGCCTTGTTTTTAATTAGGTTGTTAGTTTTTTTTGTTGTTGAGATATATAAGTTCTTTATATATTTTAGAAATTAACCTCTTATCAGATATATAGTTTGCAAATATCTTCTCCCAATTCTTAGGTTGTCTTTTCGTTTTGCTGATACTTTCCTTTGTTGTGCAGAAGCTTTTTAGTTTGATGTAGTCCCATTTGTTTATTTTTTCTACTGTTTTCCTTGCCCATTCAGACATGGTGCTGGAAAATATGCTGCTAAGACCGATGTTGAAGAGTGTACTGCCTGTGCTCTCTTCTAGAAGTTTCATGGTTTCAGGTCTTACATTCAAGTCTTTAATTCATTTTGAGTTAATTTTTATCTATGGTGTAAGATAATGGTATACTTTCATTCTTTTGCATGT
This sequence comes from Equus quagga, assembly GCF_021613505.1. Lineage (NCBI taxonomy): Eukaryota > Metazoa > Chordata > Mammalia > Perissodactyla > Equidae > Equus > Equus quagga. The sequence goes on along the minus strand of NC_060269.1, from coordinate 143,840,000 downwards.
GGCTGTCCAGTTTTCCCAAAACCATTTATTGAAGAGACTTTCCTTTCTCTATTGTATGTTGTTGGCTCCCTTGTTGAAAACTACCTGTCCATAGATGTGTGGTTTCTTTTCTGGGCTCTCAATTCTGTTCCATTGATCTGTGTCTCTGTTTTTGTGCCAGTATCATGCTGTTTTGGTTACTACAGCTTTATAGTATATTTTGAAATCAGGGATTTCCTTCTACAATTCTGATTAAATATATGATGGACCTTCTCACTATGTTCACCATATTTTTTAACCTCTCTTTAATATAATTGATATATTTTTCTTTCACTGCTACATTCTGTGTAATTTCTTTAAATCTGTCTTCCAAGTCATAAATTCACTCTTTGGCTGTGTCTAATCTTTGACATTCATCATTGCATTTCTCATTTCAGTTATTGTGTTTTTCACCTCTAGAAATTCTATTTAGTTCTTTTCCAATCAATCTAGTCAGGTCTGATAACTTTTTGTCCTTTTCTCAGACTTAATCATTTCTTTTATTCATTCATTACTTCATTTATTTTTTAAATGTATTAAAAATATTTTTTTACTATTCTCTTTCTGATCATTCCAATACCTATCTACTTGTTGGTCTGATTCTGTTTCTTCTTGCTCATGATGGCTTGTTTCCTCATTTGTCTGGTGACTTTTTATCGTGAGCTCACATCTGAAAATTTATCTTCAAGAATTCTTTGAGGCTCAAATCCAATCACCAGTCTAAACCTCTGGAGACCTAGGCTTTAGTTCCAGCTCTGGTACTGACAAGCTGTGTGACCCTACTAATCATGTAACCTCTTTGAATATCACCTTCCTCATTTATAAAATGGATTTAATAATACCTCCTTTCATGTCTGATAGGGTTATTTTGAAGATCAAGATGGTATGTTCAATATGAAGGAAAGATCTTTGAAAAACACAAAGATGCTATTACAGTGTAATAGTGGTATTGTTTTGTGCCAATAATATTAACCAGAACCTCGGAGTGTGAAGTTGCTATATTTAGTGCTTGAAAATCTTTCTTCCTTTAGTTGATTAAACACACTGCCCTGAGATGTTTTACCACTAATTTCCAATTAGTGAGGCTTTACTGTCACCACAATAGCTTAGCTTTAGCAAACGTTTGTTGAGTGGTCACTATTTGCCAGGCACTGTCTGAGTGCTGTGAAGTATGACCTCACTCAACTCGCTATTCCTCACTCCGGGCACACTCCCACCTGAGGGTGCCTGCACTTTTGTTCCTTCTACCAAGAATGCTCTTTCCCAAGATATCTCCAGGTCTCACTTCCTTACTTTCTTCATGCCTTTATTCAAAAGTCCTTTCTCGGGGCCAGCCCCGTGGCACAGCAGTTAAGTGCACATGTTCCACTTTGGCGGCCTGGGGTTCGCCGGTTCAGATCCCAGATGCGGACTTGGCACCACTTGGCACGCCATGCTGTGGTGTGTCCCACATATAAAGTGGAGGAGGATGGGCACAGATGTTAGCTCAGGGCCGGTCTTCCTCAGAAACAAGAGGAGGATTGGCAGCAGTTAGCTCAGTTAGCTCAGGGCTAAGCTTCCTCAAAAAAAAAAAAGAAAAGTCCTCTCTCATGGAGCCTCCCCTGGCCACTCCATCACAAAGTTCAACCCCTCCACACCCCCCAAAACACTCATTTTCTATATACCTTCCCTAATTTATGTTTCTCCTTCGCACTTATCACTCTCTAACCTACCATGCGTGTTTTCTTATTTATCTTATTTACTGTCTGTCTCCCCTACCCAAATATAAACTTCATGAGAACGCAGATTCCTATCAGTTTTGTTTCTTTACTGCTATCTATCTTCAGTGACTAGAATAGTGACTGGTATGAAGGAGAAGCTCAAATAACATCTATTGAATGAATGAATAAATGAATGAATGTCTTCACAATAATTCTTTGAAGGAGGTACTATGATTATCCCTATTTTATACATTAGGAAACTAAGGCTCAGAGAATTTAAGTAATTTGTCCACAGTCACACAGCTGTTAAGTGGCAGAGCCAGAATATGCACACAGATGGTCCCAGAGTGCAGCATTCATTATCATGTCTATACTCTGCTGTCAGAGATAGAGTCAAGTAGCCGATTCTGAGCATCATAGCCAGAAGAAGTTCAGTGATGTTGATTGAAATTATGTGTTCCATCCCCGCCACCCCCACCTACTCTGTTCCATTTGTCTACTGTCTGCTTTCTTACCAGGACTGGGCTCTCTCCCTCTTTCTAAACAATATCTTGTTTAATCTGGTGTTTCCCTAGGAGTGCCCTTCTCCTTTGAAGCTGATGGTAGTAATCAACTGACCCTAATGACCTCGGGAAAAGTGTCCAACAGTGTGTCATGGGCTATTGGAGAAAATGGGATACCTTTAATTCCTCCATTATTGCAGCAGAACATTGGATTTAGGAGGTAATGTGTGCTAGAACAAGTTGATGAGCAATGTCAGTGTTAATTATAACCCGTGGCCAGTGGTTAAGTTCACATGTTCTGCTTCAGTGGTCCGGGGTTTTACCGGTTTGGAGCCTGGGCACTAACACGGCACCACTCATCAAGCCATGCTGAGGCAGCGTCCCACATTGCACAACTAGAGGCACTCACAACTAGAATATACAGCTATGTATGGGGACTTTGGGGAGAAGAAGAAGAAGAAAAAGACAAAGATTGGCAACAGATGTTAGCTGAGGTACCAATCTTTAAAAAAAAAACCTTTCCAAATATTAAAAAAATTATACATTAATATATAAAGTTATATATTAATTAATATAAAAATAATATAATTATATTATATAATTGATCATATATTAGTATATTGATTATATTAATATTTAACTAACATAATTATATTGATTAATTGATTCGATTAATGATATACAATGGGGAGAAAAGCTTACAAATTTCATTCTTTCCTTTTATTGTCAGGTGCCAGTATTTTCAGGGGTTTTTATCATTCTTAAGGTAAAAATTAAAATATTAATAGCCTAAAAAATATTTGGTATTTATCAGTGTTAAGGTACAGCACAAGCACTTTACCTTATTTAATGGTCACAGTGACTCTGCAAAGTATTCTTTTCCGTGTTTCACAGGTGGGGGAGTACATAGCTCATAGTTGTATATATTTAGCCCTCAGTAAAGGTTCGTTGCTAATGATGACTGGTGTAGAACCTTCTGGTTATATGAAAGTCCCTGTTCTCATCCTCTTCCTTGATGGCTAGGTCCTTGGGTTCCTATTCACAACAGAAGAAAGGGACTCTAAGCCTCACCAGTTTCCCCCATGTGGTGCTCTCTCTTTGTGATTGTGCCTCTCCAGGCAGTCTGGACTGTGCAAGCATCCAGACTAAGAAAGACGAGGAAGAAGGACCTGGCTACCCACTTCTGAAAAAATTGGCCATGAAAACCCTACGAATAGCAGGGGAGCATTGTCTGATATAGCACCAAAAGATGAAAGGATGGCGCAAAAAGACTGGGCAGGTTCCACTCTGCTCTACACAGAGTCACTAGGAGTCAGAGTTAACTCGATGGCACTAACAACAAAATATTCCATCATGTGTGTATACACATATACCACATTTTCTTTATCCATTCATCCACTGATGGACACTTAGGCTGTTTCCATGTCTTGGCTATTGTAAATAATGCTGCAATAAACATGGGAGTGCAGATATCTCTTCAGGATAGTGATTTTGTTTCCTTTGGATATATATACTGGATCATATGGTAGTTCTATTTTTAATTTTTTGAGGAATCTCCATACTGTTTTCCATAGTGTTTGCACCAATCTGCACTCCCACCAACAGTGTACAAGGGTTCCCTTTTCTTCACATCCTTGCTAACACTTGTTATCTCTTGTCTTTTTGATGATAGCCATTACAAAAGGTGTGAGGTGATATCTCATTGTGGTTTTGATTTGCATTTCCCTGATGATTAGTGATGTTAAGCCCTTTTTCATGTAGCTGTTGTCCATTTGTATGTCTTTTTTGGAAAAACGTCTATTCAGATTCTTTGCCCATTTTTCATCAGATTATTTGTTTTATTGCTATTGAGTTGTATGGGTTCCTTATAGATTTTGGATATTAATCCCTTATCAGATGTGTGGTTTCAAATATTTTCTCCTACCATTCATACTTCTTTATTATCCTTATAACATTTAATAGTAATCATGAAGTAAAGAAAAATGGCAAAAGTCCTTCCTTATGATCAGATTTTCTCTCATAGATAATAACAGCCTCTTTAAGCAACGCTGTCCCTGAGATTTTGTGGTCATGAGGCAAACTCCTCTGTGATAAAGTTGGTCTCATGGAATCAACTTTTTTTTGCAGTGCTTTGAAGAGAGCAGATGCCATCTCATCTATTGGCACTTCGGGACTGACAGACATGAAAAAGTTGGCCAAGTGGGCAGCAGAGTCCAAGCTTGACCCAAATGATCCCAACAATGCCCCTTTGATGCAGCTAATCTTGGTAAAGTGGCAGGAGAAATGTGCACACACACTATTTCTCAACTTGGTGTGACAATAATAGAAATGGCTCCTCCCTTTACACACATTTTCTTTACACTATATTCTCCTACACGATAGTGTTTAAGAACATGAATGCTGGGTTGAATAGCACATTTAAATTCCAGCTTTGCACCTACCTGGCTGTGTGATCAAGGCAAGCACTCATGCTTCCCAGCCCTGTGATGCCCTCATAGTTTTGTCATGAGGAAGTGAGCTGCTGCATATCAACACTTAGCTGGGTACACAATCAGTATACAGTAAATATTAGCTCTTGTTGTTGTTGTTACTCTTATCTCTAACCTCTGTAAAACCCTTAAAGAAAGGTTTTATTTTGCCCCTTAAATAGAGAGGAAACTGAGTTCAGATACTCAGAGTTACTTGCTCAAGGTCAAGCAGCTAGTAAGGACTCGGATCCAAGTTGGTCTGATTTCAGAGCACATCCTCATTCCATTACACCTTGAAGGACTGACAGGGCATTTTAAGAATTGGTGGTTTTGTTTGTTTTCTCCTTTGATGATTAATTAGATTATATTAGGTTCCACTTAAGCATTTATGAGATAAATTGCTTGTATCTATCATAACATTCAAAAACTTCTTTAGCGACTTTCTAAATAAAATGGAACATTAGTCAGTAAATGTTTTTTCTTGGTATCAAATACAATTGCTTTTACTCCCAAGTTCATAATTCTCACAAAAACATAATATACAAGTACATGATCTGGAAAGTGACCATAGCAACACATTCTATGGTCATGTTTATTAGTATGAGTTCATTAGTAGAGTAAGTATAACCAGGATGAAAATTTTCACTTCTCTCCTGGTCTTTCTAAGTCCCAAAGCGAGCTTTGGTTTATTCTGAATTTTGTCTTTATAGACTCTCCTTCCAACATGATACTTCTTAGTGTGGATAAGAGAAATATCAGAAAGAATAGACCATATTACTTAAAGTGTATTCCATTCCATGTACAGTTTTCAAATTTCAATTACTATCTTTAAATCAGCAATAATATAGTACACATGTCACCTTCATGTTTTTCTTTTTAAATATTTGTCTTCCCATAAAAGGACAAAACACAGGGATTGCCTTCCTGACTTGTCTCTTGTTATGAACCAGGATTTTTGCAACAAGATCAACTTTCCCATCACAAAGCCCCAGCAAATCTCTGCTCCCTGGCTTTCTGTCTGCCCAGCAGGGAGCTACACCTAGCAAGCACCCAGCAGAGGGGCAAGCAGACACCTGGGCAGAGTGCAGCCCACACCTGCTCAGCCTCTCAGTGGCACTGAAGGCATCCTTTCTGTGACATTGTACAGGGGCACTGGGGGTTTGCCCGGATCCATCTCTGGCTCACTTTTCTCAATGACTAAGGCCATGAGGTACTGTTCAGAGACAGAAGAGCATGGCCATGGAGCCAAGTGGAGCTGATCAGCTGACCCTGAGGCCTTTATCTACATATGTGCATAAAAATAGTAAAAAGTTATATTTGAAAATATTCTTCAAATATATATATATTTGATTTCATATACACTGTGTATATGAGTAATCTTATTTGCAGTAGGCACCTACTAATACACTGATATAAATCTCTCATTTTTCAGTCTGTATATTTTCATAACATCCATTAGGGGAGAAGGCATACCAAAAATGAACCTCATAATTTTTATTTCTTTGTAAAAATGATTTGTGGTAGTTTTTATAGCTACTAAATGAATATAATAGGATCTTCCTCATTATTATGATATTTTAATGTATTTTGTCTTAAAATGAAATGCAGGATGTTTCAAGTCTTTCAGCCTAAAACTGTTAAACTTCCATTCCATTCCAGTGCTAGGTTTCTTTGGAGGAAATCTTTCCATCATCTAGAGTTTTGCATTTTCTGTTTTTCATAGGTTGCAACCAGTGGTGAGTCCTATGTCCCTGATTTCTTTCGACTGGAACAGCTACAACAGGAATTTAACTTTGTTTCAGATGAGGAATTAAATAGATCCAAACGATTCAGGCTTCTTCGTCTTAGAAGCCAAGAGGTGCCAGAATTCCGAAATTATAAGCAAATTCCAGTATATGACCGAGAAATTATGGAAAAGGTATTCCAGGTAAGAAGTTGCTATAGAGGCGTTAACAGAATAATAAATATTTGCTGTGCTGTTTGCTACTATTGCATATGTATTTTGTTTTTCTTGTTAGGTTCCTAGTAGCATATTGGTTTCTCTTTTACAGCACTTAACATAACCTTTCCATTATTTTTCTTAAATTCAATGTTTAAATAATCTCTTTGCCTTGATATAATGACATATAAACTAAGAAAAATTAAATTGTAGGGTTGAAAAATATTTCAAGTGTTAATATGGCAAATTACCCTGCCTTAGTCAGGAATTCAATGCCTCTTCAATTCAGTACTACAGGGCAAACTGGATGGAATTGGGGCACCCTTGGGTGGGTGGGGCAGGAAGGAAGCAGGGGACTATGGGTGGGGCTAGGGGTGCATCCTGGGCAGGGGCAGCAGGATACACAAAGGCTTGAGGGAGGAGGAATTAATATGCTTGTGTAGGTGGGGCAGGCCAGCAAAAGCCAGACAGATGGGTTTGTGTTTGATGAGGTAAATGGAGAGCCGTGAGAAATTAATACCAGCATGATTTTTCATGCAGAAACTACTCTTGGAGTATATTTTTAGTTACTTGGTTTTTCTTTGTATTAGTTTGGACTTGTGATTGTAAGTGATAAAAACCCAATTTGAACTACCTCAGGCACCAAGGGGAGTTTATTGGATGATGAAATCCCACAATAGGGTTAAATATCTAAGACGTGTGAGTGGCAGGAATTCATCTGTGCCTCAAGGACACTGGATCCAGGGCCTGAATTCTCCATCCTGTCTGGGCTTCCCTTGGTATGGTGGCTTCATCTTCCCCCATTTTGGACAGATTTCTCTACTTGGCTGCATGGTCACCATCATCATCCAAGTTCACATCTAGTAGCTTTAGCCAGGAGAGAGAGATGTGTCCTCTTGTCCCAAGTTTAAAAATTTGGGGAACAGCTCTTGAGTCATCCAGCCTGGGTTATGGGCCACCCTGGGCATTCAGCTGTGATCAGAGAAGCACTGAAGGAGAAAACGCAGCTCCCCGAAGCCCACATGGAATTTTATTGATAGAAAAAGAGAGGAAAGTGCAGTGAGTGGCCTAAGCAGAGAAAACCAAAAATACCCACTACTCTCCTCTAAGTAGGTGATCTAAGTCAGCTGCAGCCAGATGCTAAATTTTTGTAATTGCTTTACTTAACATAGAAAAGGCAAAAATTAATCAGAGGCTTTGGCTAAGTTGCTTGGTTGAATGTAGCATCTTGAACTATAGCAACTCTCTCTGTTGTCTCTGTGGCCTCTATTTCTTCCTGCATGAACATTTTAGCTTATAATTATTCTACGTATTTCTCTTCTACTTATAAGGTAGTTCAATCAACTGACTCTGAATCCTGGATACTGTATCAAAGGTCAGTTCTGAACCAAAAGTTGAGAAAAGTGGAAGAAACATTTAGAACCATCATTTACGACTTAAGCAACATATGATAAATAATTCTCTAATCTCAAGAGGAATGTGAGACAGTATATAAAATCATAAAATTATTCCTTTTTAACTTTAGGATTATGAGAAACGATTACGAGACAGAAATGTAATTGAAACCAAGGACCACATTGATACCCACAGGGCCATAGTAGCCAAGTACCTCCAGCAGGTAAGGAAAATCATTTTAAACAGTCCTCATGAGGGAAAAATAGCCAGCATCCTAAGACTGGGGAAGGAGGGTCTCTATTTTTTTAAGTACCTATGCGATACTTAAAAGTCACTTAACCCCTATAGACTTATTTTCTCATAATCACAGACATGAAATTACCAGCTATCTTCATCATTTGAACATATGAAAACACTAGGATGTATCTCAGTTTACTATCAGTGGTTATCTTACATGAGGTATGATTACAAGGGACTCAGTTTCTAAGTCCTGATTTTTCTAATATTTGAATGTTTGCATCATATCATCTTTGCAATAAAAAAGTTTTATAAATCACATACTAACCACCCCTATTCACCAAAAAGTTGAAATACCTTTTTGTTCTCCCTCCCTCCCTTCCTTCCTTCAATAAATTTCACTTGTAAGAAATGCTACAGTGACTACAGTACATTTTTCCCATCCAGTTGATCTGCCCTGTGGCTCATGTATAAAAAAACGATTTATGACATTTAAGAGGTCTTCTATTTAAAGAATAATTAACCAGTAAATCAGTGTGAATAGGGGAAGAACTTAAGAATCAGTTATGAAATGTGTGTTCTTAGAGACTGGTCCTATGTTTTATAATTGTTAATTCATTCCTTCAGCAAAATTTTACTATCTTATGTGACAGGAACTTTTCCAGGTCCAGAGAATACAGCTGTGAAAAAAAAAAAAAAAAAACAGAAAACCCTCTGCCTTTAGGGAGCTTACACAAGTGAGGAAAGCCGGATGATTTACAGTAGGAAGAGATCAGTGCTGTGGGGCAAAATAAGGAGGACTGAGCTGAGGTGACATTAGGGCGGTGAACTGTGAAGTTCTTAGAACAAGAACATTTTAAATAAAACTTATTTCTTTCCCCAGGTTAGAGAATCGGTGATAAATCGTTTCCTAATTGCAAAACACCATTTTCTTCTTGCTGATTTGATAGTAGAAGAAGAAGTTCCCAACATCAGGTAAAAACAAACCTTTTGCTATTTCTTATAAAAATTATTTTTACTGTATCATATTAAAATTTTCATGTAAATACAAGATTTTTATCATTGTATGGTATGCATTTGGGTCCTAATAATGCTGGAAACAGGTAAAACCTGATTGTCGCCTAATGATTACATTAGTTGAGGGGTTTCTGTTAGAACAAGTCACAGGAGATCCTCTCCATCACACTCCATAGATCCCACTCTTTCCAGGTCAACTCCACCAGCCTCTGCCATTTTCTCATTCCAGCCAAACTAATTTCCCTCCTGCACATACTTCTGCTTTCATCATCTCCCAATGCCAACTTTCCCTTACTCTTCCTTCACTGGACAGTGGGGGTGGCTGAGGACTAGTGCACTCAGGTTCTGGGTGGCAAGGGGAGGCCTGGTTCCCGCAGCACGGCTGGGAGGCAGAGAGATTCTGTGTGTCTGATGAGGGGTAAGGGCAGCGGGGAAAATGGGTATTTACAGAGAAGTTGGGAATTGACTGTATTTGCTTGATTGTCTCCCTGTCATTTAGAATAATCCTCAAATTGTCTCAACTTGGATGCATAACTTGGATGCATAAAAGATGAAAGATAACTTTCTATACTGGTGGTCTTGTGTAGTCCATTAACTTCTGTGATTAAATCTCTTGATCTCCTAAAAAAGGCTATTTCCTGTGCATGTACTTCCTCTTCACCACCAAGTTGGGAAGGAGACCAAAAACTGTGCTACCCTCTTTCTTTGGCTTTGCCATGTACAGAAAGGAGGCTGTGCCCACATAAATTCATGCAAACTCTCTTTCTTTATTCCAGGCCCAGAATCCAGTCACTGAATGTTTTGTTCAGTCATGAAAATTATACTTAAAATAGATGACGATTTTTCATGCTGTTTTTCCATTTCTTTTCTTTCTTTTTCTTTTTTCTGCTTTACTTTCTGCATTAAGTTCTGAAGGCTCAGGGTATGTTCTTTCTTCTTTTAATTTTGGTTCATTCTTACCTTTAAACTAAGATGTTTCTGTATTTAATGGTCCCAGCCACCAAGATGCTCCTATGCTGATTGCTTTGAGGGCAGCAAAGTCTCATGAGGAGAGCCACCTCTGGGGGAGGGAGGGAGTACTGACAAAGGAAGGGATGTGCCATGTTAGGACGCCTGGCAAAGGTGTCTCTCTGAGGCCCCAAAGTTGGGGTTAGGTAGGTGTCCTAGAAGAATGATTTAGAAGATGGGCTGTAATTTGTGATGATATGAATGGACCTTTGCATTGTGTTAAGTGAAATAAGTCAGAGAGAAAGACAAATGTTGTATGATCTCACTTATATGTGGAACCTAAAAGAGCTGAACTCATAAAAACAGAGAGTAGAATGGTGGCTACCAGGGGCTGGGGGGGTGGGGGAATTGGGGAGAAGTTATTTAAGGGTACAAACTTTCAGTTAGTAGATAAGTAAGCCCACAGCATAGTGAAGACAGTCAACAATTCTGTATTATAAACTTCAAAGTTACTAAGATACAATTAAGATACTAGGTCTTAATTGTTCTCACAACAAAAAAGAAATGATAATCACGTGATGTGATGGAGGTATTAGCTAATGTCAAGGGGGTAATATTACAATAGATAAATATATCAAACCAACATGTTGTACACCTTAAACTTACACAATGTTGTACATTAATTGCATCTCAATAAAAATAAACTTTAAAATAATAAAATGCAGATAATAAATCACATACACAGAAAAAGAGATTTGCAAAAATATAAAACAATGTCACTTTTCTGACACTGTTTTTTGTTTGGGACAAGATAGTTATTTTTCATATTTTACTTTGTGTTAAAATATAATGGGCTTATTTTTGTTTTAAATTAGTTAATAAATATATGTAAATATTAAAAAAGAAAAAAAAGAAGAAGCTGGACTGTGAAGTCAGAGTGATCTGAGTTTTTGAATGCCAGCTCCCCTCCTACTTAGGAGCCTTCAGCAAATCATACCACCTCTCAGAGCTTCTAGTTTCTTCATATGAAAAATGGGGTAAATATTATACCTGTAAGGATTAGAAATATTATATGTAAGCTACCTAGCACTCTGTTTGATTCACAGAAGGTGCTGGTAAATAGCAGCTATTCTGCTCTGTGGGACAGAAGACCCTGGAGAACAAACAGGAGCAACAGCTCCTGGAAGCCCCTTGGGGGCTGTCATCTCCCAGCTGGCATTTGCCTCTTGGAAAGAGGGCTCCAGTCAAGGAGGCTGTTTGGCCAGCTCCAATACTTGCAGGGAAGCAGAGAAGTGTGAGCATTGCAGCCTGGGGCCAGCTCCGCACAGCTGGCTTTGTTCTGTGCTGTTTGGCATAGTCAGTAATGTCAGCTTCCAGATACAAAGTCATATCTGTGTTTCTGTTTAGTCTCTGGGCCAGAATTAAATAGTTTGCTCCACGGCCCTATCTCCTGTGATTCACTGACCATGTTGCTTTCATCTTCCCGGAAGTGTTTCTTGGATATCATCTCAGTGAGAGGTAGAGAGATATGAGAGAAGGCGCCTCCCCACCCCCCGACTCCCCGCCTTCCTCCTATCCCCACCTCCTCCTCCTCCTCCAGCATAATCTCTGGCATCATAATCATTGTCAGCATCCCAACTTATTACCATTTTAGGGCATCTGCTAATGCTAGACCAGTGCCAGATGCTTTGCATACACCTCCTCACTTAATCCTCTCAACAATCCTAAGAGGTAGGTATTATTATCCCCATTTTACAGATGATGAAACAGAGACTTAAAGAGGTGAAATAATTTGCCCAAAGTCAAAGAGCGGAGCCAGGATTCAGACCCAGTTTTGTCTAACTCCAGGGAGCGAGGTGTCCCAGGAAGTGCCCCCAGAAGGCTGTAAACATCAACTGTCACATAAATGGAGCAGGCTAACAAGGGCTCAAGGGGCTTAGGAGAGGGGGCGCCCCTTCAGCTGCTGTGGCTGGGCCTCTAGAGAAGAGGACAGACTGGCCTTGAAGGGTGGGTAAAACTGCAGCCGAGTGGGCAGATGAGGAGGAAGGTGGAGGGAGGCATTCTACATGCAGGACTGGCACAAGCAAAGGCAGAGTGGGAAAGCTGGTGCACGTCTGAGGCACTGGGAGTGAGCAAGGGCAGAGAGCGAGGCAGGAGGTGCAGGGAGGGGCCAAAACACGCTTCTCTTGCTCTGATCAGTAGCAGCTAAAATAAATGTTAATAATCTATGCAGTAGGATCTCCCCCATCTTGGGAGAAGGTCTTGACAATTTCCACCCTTCTTAAAAAGACAGAGTTTTTCAGAGGCCAGTGAGGGACCTTGGGGCAAAGTTTGGGAAACTGTCCCATGACTTTCCAGATCTTTCTTTCCCTTAGAGTCCTAACTCTGTTCTACAATTATTAGCATTTTGGGCCTGAGGCTTTTCAAGCTGGCAGAACAAAAGCGACCACTGAGGCCAAGGAGAAAAGGTCGGAAGAAGGTGACAGTTCAAAACCTGTCTGATGGAGACATAAAGCTGCTGGTGAACATTATCCGGGCTTATGACATTCCGGTGAGGAAGCCAATCACAAGGTGAGAGCCCTCCATACAGCCTGGGATGGAACGTGCAGGACCCCAGCCAAGTCGATCGCTTCTTTATGCATGTCTGCTCTCACTTATAACATAGTCATTGTTCTGTGGGGGCCGAGGGGGTTCTTGCTGAAGTCAAGGCCCTGTTGGTTGCAAGTAACAGAAACAACTCGATCAATTTAGGCTAAGGTGGGGATTTATTGGGAATATCTCAGAACTCAAGGACAAGCGGTACTGCTGAACTACATGGTAGACTGTAAAGATTAAGATGGTTTCTTCTGAGGCCCCATTGTCTCTCTTGCTTGCTTCCCTCCATGAGTTTGCTTCATTCTTCTCCATCAGATGGAGGTGATCCCTCCTGTCAGGGTACCACACACCAAGCGTCAGCTTCCAAAGATCCGAACTTGGGTAAGGTGTTGATCCAGTCTAATTACCTATAGCCAGGGAGCAGGATCACCAGGACCATCCTGAAGGTGGGGAAGTGGGTGAGAGCTGAGCAGCTACCCAAAAGGTATATGTCTTAGGTTCTGAAACGTGCTAAGAGCATAAAAATGTGACTTCCCTTTTATCTGCTTAGAGAAAGGAGTTATGTCTACCACATTTCCGTACACTGGGGGCAGTGGGGATCCCTTAACCATAGGTAAGGTGAGCCTGAGTTTCTTATACCCTTAGAGAACAGAGGTAGAAGGACCAAGAATTAAAACTTCTTTTTGTGGGTGCCCTTGCCAGCATCACGAGGGAAGCTGTCATTTATTGTACATTCACCATGTCCCAGGCACTATGCTAGGCACTTTCATACGTATTATTTCACTTACTTCTCATTACTATTACTATCTCCATTTTACAAAGGGGAAAATGGAAGTAAAGGAGTGTAAGTGGCTTGCCCAGGGTCATCCAGCACTGTCTGATGCACAGCAGAGCATCATTCTAGCCTTTGGCATCTTCTTTCCTCTCTGGCTTCTTCCCTTTAAATTTATCCCTCACCCCTCACCCCCCATTTTGCCCTATTTTTTTACTGACTGATTCTTTCATCCATGATAGAACATCTGATTATCACCAAATATTCCCAATGTTTTGTTGCATGTAAATGTCCACTTAAGCCCTAGAATCTGTGCCACAACATTGCTTCCTAGAGCCATGGCTCGAACCTTTCACCTTGATTGCACCAAAGTTCAACTGTGTGGTGAAAAGCTGTTTTTTTGTGTGTGTGTGTGTGAGGAAGATTGTCGCTGAGCTAACATCTGTGCCAATCTTCCTTTTTTCGCTTGAGTAAGATCATCGCTGAGCTAATATCTGTTCCAATCTTCCTCTATTTTATGTGGGATGCCACCACAGCATGTCTTGATGAGCGGTGCCAGGTCTGCACCCAGGACCTGAACCTGCAAACCCTGGGCTGCTGAAGCAGAGTGCACGAACTTAACCACTACACTACTGGGCTGGCCCCCTGAAAAGCTGTTTTTTTAAAGAATATCTAGGTGTTTCTCTTATTTTTGGTCTCTGTGGAGTTTTTGGGTTTTTTTAATAACAATTTTATTGCAGTAACATTGGATTATAACATTATATAGCTTTCAGAAGTACATTGTAATATATTTCAAATTCTGTGTAGATTATATCATGTTCGCCACTCAAAAACTAATTATAATCCATCACCTCACACGTGAGCCTAATCACTCCTTTTGCCCTCCTCCCTTCTCCCTCCCCCTATGGTAACCACCAAACCAATCTCCGTTGCTATGTGTTTGTTTCTGTGGAGTCTTTTTTTAAGTGTTAAGCCAGTTCATTCAAATAATTACAAGGAAACACAGTCAATCTTATGTATTATACATTTCAGTGTAGACTCATCAAGACAGCTCAGATATCAACTCTGGCATTAAGCCTGCCCTAATCTCAGCCCTCTCCCCTTGCAACTAAACTGAATAGGCTTTTTCAACTCCCTCTCTGTACTCTTATTGCCCATACCCATCCTTCTAGTCTGACATGTATCCCACTGTATTAGGATTATTTGTTTACACGTTTGCTGTCTATTCTAGTCTGAGCTGAAGTATCTCATTTGTCTTTGCAGCCCCAGAGTCTAACACAGGGCCTGAAGTATATAGTAGGTACTTAACAAATGTTTGTGTAATGATGTAATTGAGGGTGGACCAAAGAGAAAAAGGTTTTCTCTGGCAGCTGCTGTGTTCAATGTTCCACTTTTACTGTCTCATACTTTGTCTGAAACCTTTATCTGTAAAAAGGTAAGACGGTCTGGTAGAAAGAGACAATTTGTACTTTGCCCCATCATGATCGTGAAACACATAGTAAACCATAAAGTTCAAAACAAATATGCAAGTGGGTTATTAGGATGAGGGGAAGGTATCTTGGAGAGGCTCTTGGAGAGGACCTTCATTTCTTCGTTGAAGAATGGCAGCTCATGGGCCTGGCCCCATGGCCAAATGGTTAAAGTTCTGCGTGCTCTGCTACTGTGGCCTGGGTTCGTGGGTTTGGATCTCGGGTGCGGACATACTCCACTCACTAGCTATACTGTGGTGGTCTCCCACATACAAAATAGAGGAAGACTGGCACAGATGTTAGCTCAGGGCTAATCTTCCTCAAGCAAAAAAAAAAAGGAGGAGGATTGGCAATGGGTATTAGCTCAGCGTGAATCTTCCTTGGCAAAAAAAAAAAGGAATAGTACCTCAAAAGAAAAAGAGGATAAGATCCATAGATATTAACTCAAGCTAAGAATCCCCGGCCTCCCTTTCCTAGCAAGGCTTGGCAGGCCCAGAGAGAGATGTCTTACCTGGGTACGTAGCTCAAGGTTGCTGGAGAGTGCAGGTTCAAAGGAAATACAGTGGGAGAGGGCCAGAATTGGATGGAGACAGGGCAGGCTGGTCAGGAAGCTCAGGATTCTGCTACCTGAAAGGGATGAGGCTCCCATTTATGGGGCAAAAGGAGGGTCTCCACTCAGGCACTCCCTGGGAGAGGAGAAGAAAGAGGACTCTCCTCTGTTCAAACCAGACATGCAGGCCTAGGGATAGGTGTTCAGGAGGCTCGTGTAATCACTAGGTGACTGGAGAGGACCAGAGCATACTAAAAGACTTTTGAAGCAGCAATGCGCTTAGAGTATCTGTCCTCCACCACCAGGACCATACATCTTTGGAGAAACCATCTGCTCGGTATGTAATGAGACTTTCCCTGTCATTTATTTCTTTCATACATTTTCCCTCCCAGCAAATTCCAGCAGCCACCGAGATCTTCAAGGACTTTCAGCGAAAAGCAAGCTGCTTCTCCAACCACACACAGTCCAACCCACAGTGCTGACTACCCCCTCAGCCAGGTGAAATACCCAAATGCTGGATCTCCATTTAGAAGCTTGCCCTTACGTTTTTAAGAATTGCCTAGAAACTTCATAGTCTGTTTTCTGCCTCATTTTCTTTGGAAACATACTCTTTAATAAACACAATCTATCTCTACTAAGAGAAAAATAATTCAGCTAACTGTTAATGGGCTTTTAAAATTTGCTCTTGATTTTAAGGTTTTAGTACGTCCTTTTGTAGAAGTTTCTTTTCAACGAACTATTTGCCATACAACTACGGCTGATGGGCCAAACCCTAGCTGGAATGAAGAACTTGAACTTCCATTCAGGTAAGCCTATTTCCCTCTTTAAAGAACTACAGGATATTTTGAAGAAATGTGAGAGAAACGGAGGCTCAAAGGAAAATGGCTAATGGAGTCCTGACACCAAGTATCACGTTTTTCCTCTTGTACCACAATTGGCTGCAACAAAGAATAAAATTGGAAAATGTCCAGCTTTTGAAACTCCAGTTCATTGTTGGGACATCCCACTCCTCCCCAGGCTTTAGCTTTGTATAGCCCAAAGCTTCCCATTCCCTTAACCTGACGGCTCCTACAATGCTTTTTCTTTCTTCCTTGTCTCCCCAACTCTAGAAGCTTGACGTAAATTTGAAACTCTCTAATTCTCATAAATTTTGCTTTCTCCCTCACTGGAAATACATAGACATTTTAAAATTTTGATTAAATGATTTTAGATATTTAAGACATTATTTCAGATCTTGAAACAACCTTAGAAATTATCTAGTCCAACGCTCTACTTTTATAGAAAAGAAACTAAAACCCAAAGATGGAAGGTGACTTGCTTAAGGCCAAATAGTAAATTAGAGACAGAGCAAGGATTAGAACTAGTTAAGTAAGAAGAGACAGACAGATACCACTGTCCTATATGGTACAAACAAAAAGAATGAGAAAACATAAAGGCAAATGCTCAACAAAATACATGCAGTAGCCCAGTTGCAAGCCAAGCCATAGAGTGGCCTGCTTGGGCCAGGGCTGGCTGGACTCAGAGTGGCTGATGTTACAGAAGATGAACCTCACCCCTGCATTGTTACTCATCTATGGGGAAAGTGAGTGGTAGGCAGGGGCCATTCAACCAGCCATATAACAATAGGAGGTTTATGACTGGGGAATGCTCTGCTGGAGAAGCACCTTCTAGAACCCAGTTGCTTATGAAGTCCACAAAGGAGCACCAGTGTCAGCTGGAGACTGTGTAGGTAGCCCGGCCCCTGAGCCAGCTCAGCCCTAGCCAGCTCCCCATGGGGGCGGGGGAGATGATGTGAGACTCACCAGGACACCCCAGCAGATGGGGTTTATCTCTCTGAATGGAGCCTCTAGTCTAGTGCCCTCTCCATTTAAGCTCAGGTATTATGTGTTATGTAGGTAGGTATTATATTATTTCTGTACAAGATAAACCCTTGGATTGAAAGCACTGCTTTTAATCCACATATTTATGCTCATATTTGGTATTTTTCAAATTTTGACATTTGAGTGCTCATTATTTTTACTTTGCCCATTTTCATGGTCCCTGGTCACATGTGCCCATTTGCAGGGCCCCTAATGGAGATTACAGCACGACCAGTTTGCAGTCAGTGAAAGACGATGTGTTTATTAACATTTTTGACGAAGTACTATATGATGTCTTAGAGGTAAGTTCACAGTTTTAAGGAAGATGTCTATATTCATTTTCATATCCTCTACCCACTATAAGTCCCTAACACGTTTTCCATCTGTCTTGTGTTTGAAATGTTGGAAACTTGACATGCATAAACAAGGAAAAGAAGGGTGGAAGAGAACTAGCTTTTTTATTTTCAAATTAGCGTATGCTATGTTCTAGGAATTGTACTCAGTGTTTCACATACACTGTCTTATTTAATTCTAGAATAACCCTATGGGGTAGATTGTTAAATCTCCAATTTATTGATGAGGAAACTGAGGTTCAGAGAGGTTAAGTGACTTTCCTAGGGTCACAAAACCATTAAGTGTCTGAACCAGAAGGTGACAGGTCTAACGTAGTCCACGTGCTTTCAGCTAAAATCCTGCTGTTTTCCTGCTGCCAAATTAATTAAATAAGCGTCTGGAGTTCTCAAACAATTATTACTTCCCACCCCTCCTTTAGGATGACCGTGAAAGAGCAAGTGGAATCCACACACGTATTGAGAGACACTGGTTGGGATGTGTGAAAATTCCTTTTAGTACGATATATTTCCAAGCAAAGGTAAGCATCCAAAGTCAGAATTCCATGGGAATAGGGAACTGCTCTATCCATTTTTTCTGTTAAAGCTTTTTTCATGGATATATATCCTTACCACTGAGAGAACCTATGTGCAAAGTCACCCTTGGAAAGATAAAAACCACGACATAAAGGCATTGACTTTCTGTCATATTGTCATGACTTATTAAACATCTGTCTTCTGTAGAATTAGTAGTTAATGTACGACTGTTCCAATCTCAGAATTTTTAAAACATTTAAATAGAAGTGAAGAATAAGGTAGAACAAAGTGGAAACTTGTCAAAATGACAAAAGTGGAGTGGATAGCTCCCTAAAAGTAACTTGAAGAAAACAATCAGGACAGGTGATGGCCCATTTAATCAAGTGCATCTCACCAGTGTTTCCAGATTCCTCACTATTTCAAACACGAAAAATGGTCAGTAGAGACTCTGTTCAACTAAGACACCCTTCTTCCAGAACATAACTATTTTGCTTAAGAGGATCCATTAGGTTAACAACTCTTGAATGACTTAGTGGCTCTAATCTGGGACAGTTAAAGATTCTGAAACGGCTTTAAGATCCCAGTATTAAATCCATGACAACAGGAGGCTTTGAACCACAGTCCGGTAGCTAAGCTCACACAGCTACAGAGGCTACGGTTTAATGCCACATGCAGTGACCACACTGAGCGAATGCTGTGTGGGACAGTCTCAAGCAAGACCAGGACCAAAACTCAAGTCTGAGAGGCTTGGATTGGTTGGATCAAGGATCATTTGGAATTGCAATCCTCCCTAGGCAAAAGGAACAGTCTATAGATGACACTGCAGTGATGTGCTTGTCCAAAAAATTTACATTTTCCTCTTTGAATAGATTTTTAATGAAAAAATTCTTTAAAAGCACATCATTTTGCAAATGAAACTGTCCGTGTTATTTGGCACTGCTGAATTTCATATTTGGAAGGGTACACAGAATTAATTATTCTACACCCCTTCTTGATCAATGAATCTCCTTTACTACATCCCAGTAATGTCCATTCCTCCTTAGAAGGCATATTCACTGAGAGTTTAAGTTTTGCTTGAGTGCTCCTAGAAACAGGGACCTCACTACCCAATGAGATAGTTTATTTTCTTTCTAATAGTTCTGTCATATCGCGCTTCCTTGAACTGTGCCATAATCCATGTGCTTCCCTGTAACTCCCATTCCTAGGTCCTGGTTTGGAGCTACACATAATAAGGAGAATCCTGATTCAGTAATAATAGTAGGAATAACCATATTTATCAGGCACATAAAATATACCTTTAATAGCTAGTTTATAATTAACCCTCACAACAACCCAATAGGCATTATTATCCCCATTTTATAGATGAAGAAGCATAAGCCTAGAAAGGTGAAGTAACTACTCAAATCCCAAAGGTTACAACAGAGTGAGGATTCAACTTTTACCAACTTCCAACAGGCTTACATTGCTTATCCCTGGGGAAGGAGATTAGTAAAAGAAGAGAGGACTTTTCAACTTTCTGGTTTATACATTTCAATATTGCTTTTGAGAATGGTTTTATTACATTTGTCATTTAAAAAGTTTTGTCTGACTCTAAAAGCTCATGCTCTTAAATATACCCACGGGGACATTTAGCAATGTCTGGAGGTATTTTTGGTTGTCACAAGTAGTGGGAGTGCAGCTGGCATCCAGTGTGTTGAGTCCAGGGATGCTGCCAACAGCCTACGGTGCACAGGACAGCCCCTACCACAAAGAATTACCTGCCCCCGTATATCAATAGTGCCCAGGCTGAGAAACTCTGTTTAGAATACTTACACTTAAAATATTTGGAGTCAGTGCCCATTCCCTCATTTGTTGTCTCTCTATTTTACAGACCAGATGTGCTCAGTTATTTCCACTGTACTTCACACGGCATGGTTTTTATATCCTTTTCTCCCTGTACCCTCTCATCTGACTGGGTACAGACTTTGGGGGAACTCCACCAATGTAAGGAGGAAAATAAACAACAGCTTACTTAATTCCTCCGTAGAAGGCATATTCACTGAAAGTTTAAGTTGTTTTCCTCTATTTCTCCTGAGACATAAATGCCACTAAAGACTGAAATAAAAATAACAGATTTTCTGTAAGTCTGTGAATTTCAAATTCCAGACCTGAATTGTTTTGTACTACCAGTCTTTAATAAATTTACTGTTGCTTTGACTATACAAAAGTAAAAACTTCTCCCTTTTTGAATCTCTACAGAAGTTAGGTCATTTTTACATAAGTGGCTTATAATCCATTCAGCCCACATTACTGAGCACCTGCTGTGTATAAAAAACTCTGCTATATATTGGAAAAGGCTGATACAAAAGGGAGGTGAAATTCCGATTCTATTCATAGAGAGCAATTATCTAGAAGAAAATGATAAATATGCACACAACTATTAAGTCTGTGTCAATGTAGGAAGTGAAAGAAAGAAACTATAGTCATGCACCACATAATGACAATGACGATGTTTCAGTCAGTGACCCATATACGACAGTGGCCCCATGAGATTAGTGCCATATAGCCTAGGTGTGTAGTAGGCTATACCATCTATGTTTGTGTAAGTAGATTCTACGATGTTCCTATGATGATGAAATCGTCTATGACACATTTCTCAGAACGTGTCTCTGTCATTAAGCGACACATGACTATATATGTGAGGCTGATGGAGATAACAAAATAATTCATGAAGGAGGTAACATCTGATCTGAGCCTTGAAAAATTGTTAAAATTCTGAAAGATGGAGACGGGAAGCTGGGGCATTCCAAAAAAGGGGAATGGCTGTCAGCCAACACTTACTGAGTGCTTACCACATGCCAGGCATTTTCCTTGGTGTTTTACATCTATTAATTCATTCAGCACACAGAACAACCCTACAAAGTAGGGACTATTATTGTCTCCTTTTTAGAAATGTACACGCTGAGGCACTTGGAGTTTAATCCAGGATTTGAACCCAGGCAACCTAGGGTTAGTATCAACTAGTACACACTCTGCTAAACCAAGAAAAGAAGGCAGGGAAATAGAGAGCCCTTTCTGTGAGAGCTTAGGGAGACAAGCTTAGAAAGAAGGGGTGGGCCTTGAACACCAGTCTGACCAGTCTTTACTGAATTCATCAGATAGACGATGAGGAGTTGACACTTGCCTTTGAACATCTGTTGGAAAACCACCAGGATGTTTACCAAGCTGTATTTCCTTCACAGATTGATGGGACATTTAAAATAGATACTCCCCCAGTTCTTCTGGGCTACAGTAAGGAGCGAAGTGTGGTTGCTGAGCGGGGTTTTGACCCTGTCCGAAGCCTAAGCGAAGGCTCCTACATCACCCTGTTCATCACCATGGAGCCTCAGCTGGTTCCTGGGGAGTCTGTTCGAGAAAAGGTAACTCTGCTTACACTTTGGAATCGCATATCTGATGTTAACGAAACGCGGAAAATGCTTACTAGGCTAGGCTTTTATAAACTCGGCCTGTATAGCACAAGCACAGGTTTCCTTACTTCGGTGTCCACTTATTGGACAGTGTCTTTTGGTTTGGACAGAATGAAGGTGAGAGAACAGCCTTGTGGATTTGTACTTCCTGTGAGCCAATAATTAGGTCAATCAGTATCTTAAACTCTTAGGCAGAGCAAACAAATATAAACATGCTCCTCTCTTAGAATCTTCTCAGTGGAAGCAATGAACATGGCAAACCAGAAAAGCAGATTGCTCTTTTATCTTGACATTGATTGGCAAGGATGCTTAAATACATTTCCATGTCTGACCTCACATCCCTGGTTGTGCTTTGCACTGAATCAATTCATAGGATCATTAAGCCACATGACCTTCAGGTGTCACCTCAATTCATTTTAGTGCGTTCAGACAGAAACAAATAAGTGTATGCACAAGTACTCTAATTTTGAATAGCTCTGGAAAAAAGAGTCTCCAGGACTTCCATTTGTTAGTAACTGTTTCCTGACCTTCACTGTTGGGAGATGCTTTCTTAATGTAACATACTTATGCATCATTGATGCATACTGCCCTCATTGGTTTTGGGAGAAGGTACAGATCATGAAATGATTATTATAAACTAACACAGTAATAACAACAACCACTACCACCAACATGTATTGGGTTCTTACTCTGTCCTCAGCACTATGTCAAACATTTGACATATGTTCTCTCCTTTAAGACTCACAGCTGTCTTGTACGGTGGGTCCCCAACTGAGAGACAAGGAAAATGAAGCCCAAGTATCCAGGTTCACCAAGGCAGTAAATGGCAGAGCTAACAATTAACTGTCTGTGTGATTTGAAATCATATGTATTCAACAAATATTTATGGAGCATCTTCTGTATGACAGGCATTTTTTAGGTATTGCGGACACAGCAGCCTAGAAAAGCAAATAAAAATTCTGTGGAGTTATATTCATGTGTAAGCCCAAGTTGTTAGCTACTTAACTATGCTGCATAGATTGTTATTATGCTGACTCTTTAGTTTATCCATTCGAATTAAGACTCAGATGGAGATGAAAAAATGAGCACATTCTTCTGTTTCTTTTTCAGTTTTACAATTTGGTTCACAGAGAAAAATACTGTCACTATTTCCCCTTTGCAAATGTTATTGGAAAAACAAATCGACTGAAATTCAAATTAATCTTACAGGCTAGCCTTTGTCACTAAAGCTGTGACAAGTATGTTCTCTACAAAACATGTTAGAATATATCTATTTCAGTTATATATGCATATTTCTAGGGAAATATATGCATTTCCCTAGAAAGGGGAAAATATATCCTGAATATTTTTCTTCCTGTGTACTTGTTATACTTCCTGTATAAACTCTTAACAAGAGAAAGCCACAAGCATGTTTACACACCAAAATACTCCCAGACAAAAGATGGTTTTGCTATTTCTATGTATTCTTAACAAAAGAAAAAGCGCTCCATCTTGAGGTGAGCTTCAAAACATGTGAAAGCTGTCTGTGACTGTGGCTGAAAGGCTGACAGCCAGAGACAACTTGCACCTGGCATGCTTCACAGGCTGTGACCTCCAGAGCTCTGAAACATAGCCCCCAAGTCCTGCAGCGTTCCTCACCTAAAGCCAGATAACTAGGCTGTCGGCTGCTGCCTTTGGTGGCATTTCACTGCCCCATTGTGGCTGTACAAAGCATTTCTCTTAGACCTCTAAAAGGAGGGCACAGGAAGCCCCTCTGGAGTGCAGATGGCTTGCCGCTATTTGGTCAAGAAGGCATGTGCCCAGATGGAACCCTGACGTCCTAAACACACAGTGGCAGAAAACGCCACTCAGTGATTCCCTTGCAGATTATTCAGGAAAGAGAAGTCCTCACCCTAAAATAATAGAGACCACAACCTGGAATTGTTTTTCCACTTACAGCAACTTCCAGGATTATCAGATTAGAGTCTTCCCTCCACCATTACCCCATATGGAACCATTTCCTATGATTTTTAAAAGGTATTTACTCATGGAATTGTCTAAAAACTCAGTAGCAACTCCTGAAACTCTTATTTTAACATCTCCTACTTTACAATATCTTGGTAAAAACAAGTTTTTAAAAACAGATTATTTCTGTAATAAAGTCTTCCTCTCATTTCTTTTCTCTTTTCTTTCTTGCCTCTGATAGACGAGTGACATGCTTAAAAAGGTACCAAGAATTTTGTTTTATCATTCATCAGTCAATAGTTATTAGGCTTTAACTAGCTGCTTTTGTCCATTTAACCTGAGTTGCTTAAGCTTTGCATTTGAGATGTTATATTTCTGAGCCCCTCTCCCCTCTAAAACCAACATCAAAATAATATAAAACTCTATTGCCTGGTCTCATCACTCAGAACTAGTACATCATAGTTTAATTTTTATAGGCTGTATTATTAATTCAACAGTTTCCATATGGCTGCTTGCCTGTTGAATACTTTCATTCAATCCTATGGAATATATTTTAAGTATTTAATGAATCCATCGAATTTTTAGATTCGAAATATAGTTAAATAAAGCTGCAGGGACACAAGGCCATGACAATTTTGTAAGGCGTCAATTGCACTTCCTAAAGCACACATTTAGTGCACGTTGACTGTGGGATCTGAGCAAGCTCTACTGTCTCTCTTGTAATCACACATAAGTTCCATGGAGTCTTTTTTTTTTTGAAGTTTGATTCTCAGGAAGATGAGAAGTTACTTCAAGCCACCGAGAAGTTTCAAGCTGAATGTGCCTTAAAGTTTCCAAATCGTCAGTGCCTTACAACAGTGATTGACATAAGTGGGAAAACCGTCTTTATTACTCGTTATCTCAAGCCTTTAAACCCCCCTCAGGAGCTCCTGAATGCCTACCCCAATAACCCACAGGCAACAGCAGTAAGTATTTCATAGCCAATCAGGGCTGGTGCTAAAAAGGTGTTAAAATTTCAATATATTGCCATTTTAATTACTATATTTCATAGTACTTAAGATAGCAACCATATCAAGATCATTAGAGATTAAAGTAATGATTAAAACTTTTTTAGTGCCATGAGGCTTACATTCTTTAGAAAAGTCTGAAGGTACCAAAGAGGATAATAATCCTTAGTTCCTTCTTTCAGTGAACAATTACTGAGTGCTTATTGTGTCTCTGGCACTCTATCGGGTGCCGGAAAGTTAACATTTTGAAGATGCTCTACACCTTCACAACGTCTAACGTAAATGTGTTGTCATTATGTGTTCTCATAACTTTGCTAGGATTTGAACCTAGGCCTCTGACTTCAGAACTCATGCACTTTCTACTATACCAAGATAACTATTCAGCATTATACTTAATGCTATAAGCATCACTGAATTAAAATTAGGCAGAAGTTATTTCCAAGATTTAAGTACATATAGCATTTAGGCCATCACCACAAAGCACATCCCTTACTGGGCTATTAAATATACATGCACCATTCACTGGCTGCAAAGCACCACACCCATCACCACCTCACATGAACAGAAGCCGTATGGTTAAGCATGCTATTCTTAAGTGAATGCTGTAACCCATAACTGTCTTTGGAGAGTGGATAGTATAGGGACTAATTACTGCTAATAGGTCATTAATATAGAAATTTGAGAACAGGCTAATGATATATCTATTTGCAAATACAGATATATTAAAAAAACTGTGTTCCACATTTCATTTACTTTTTTATTAATTGATTTTTACTGAAAACCATAATAGAGACTTCTCTGTAGTACAGTAGATATACAGAAAACTTACCCCATTAGAGAACACTTAAGAGTGATGAATAAAATATTTTAAACATTTTTAAAATCATGGTGGAAATAGAAAGAGACCAGAAACAACAAGAGAGTAAGATTCCATAAGGGTGAGGGTTTGAAACAGTGTTGGCTCTGAGGTCGTATGGTAATTCCTGATGCCTACAGCTGGGTTTCAATGGGCCACAAGGCTGTTGGCGACAGGAGTGAACGCCTGGTGCCAGAGCAGCCTGGAAGGCTGAATTAGAGACTCGGCTACAGAGTAGGGAGTCTTGAAGGATAATATCATCAGTGGGTAAACTAGGAAATACCCACCCTACAGCAGGAATCCTGCCTGTCTCAGCCTTGACTCTGGATAGAAGGGAAAAAAAAGAAAAGTCTCTCCTGAGAATTCCTAATCAGTAAGCTGTATTTACTCACATTTGGGACTGGAATTTACACTACCTGTATGACCCCAAAAAAATTTCAACAGAAAATTCAATTGAAAGTCTTCCCTGTTGGCAATGCCTCCCAGATCCCTGTCAGAAGCAAACACAAATCCTGCTAGAATAATGCCCTTTAAACTCAGTCTTAAAAAAATTCCACAAAAAAAGGGGCTGGCCCTGTGGCCAAGTGGTGAAGCTCACGCACTCTGCTTCAGCGGCCCAGGGTTTCACTGGTTCGGATCCTGGGCGCAGACATGGCACCGCTCATCAAGCCACGCTGAGGCAGCATCCCACATAGCAGAACCAGAAGGACCTGCAACTAGAATATACAACTATGTACTGGGGGCTTTGGGGAGAAGAAGAAGAAGAAAAAGAAAAAGACTGGCAACCGATGTTAGCTCAGGTGCCAATCTTTAAAAAAAAAAAAATTCCACAAAAACAGTTCCAAGCAACGTGACTATATAAAAGATCATCAGTGAAGAAGGTAAGAGTTAGCAGGAACAACACTTCAGAATCGGGTCTCAAAGATTCAGAATATAAAATAGATATGTTTACTAAGTTCAGAAATCTAGGGAATTGAAGGTATAACAAAAAGAACAGTAGACGATCAGAATCGACAGGAAGACTGTTAAAAGTTCCATATGGAACTTGTAGAAATAAAGGACTGAATAGTTAAAATTATAAATTAAACAGTTTAAACAAAACATTAAATACAGTTAAATACAGAACTAAGTCACAGACAGTTAAATACAGAGAAAACTAGTGAACTGGAATACACATGCAAAGAAATTACTTGGGATATAGTATAGCACAGAGATAGGAAAAAATGGAAGATTTAAAGGAATGGTTAAGAGACACAGAGGATGGAGGGAGGAGGACCAAATTGTGTATAAATGGAGAAAAGCAATATTCAAAGAAATAGAGCTGAGAATTTTGATGAAAGACAACAGTCTTTGATTATGAAGCCCAATGAATCCTAAGCAAGACGAATAAAAAGAAATTAAAATCTAAGCATATCATAGGGAACTATAAAGACAAAGATGATCTTAAAAGCAGTGAGAGACAAAACACAGATTATCTGCAGAACAATGATTAGACAATAGACTCTTTAGCTGCACAAATGAAGGCTAGAAAAGGGATAATATCTTCAAAAGGCAGAAAGAAAAGAGCTGTCAACTAGTAATTTCTATCCAGTGAAACTTTCTTTCACACAAACATTGGGAGAATTTACAACCAAAAGATCCTCACTTAAGGAATTTCTAATAAATACACTTCAAAGAGAAGAAAGACTCTCAAAAAAGAAAATCCTAGATGGAACACATAACACTAGCAAGGTACAGAAAACGGGAAATGTGTGAGTAAATCTGAACAAGCGTTGTCTTCATAGCAATAATAATGGCCATATGGGTGAAAAATCAGGACAGGACAAAATTCCTGGAAAAAAAAAAATGCATATATGTCAGGACAGGATTGATGAGAGTACTTTAATGCCCTTGTATTTACCAAGTTGAGGGCAAAGATATTTATTAACTTTAAAGTTAAATATTCACATCGAAATTCCTACATTAACCACTTAAAAGAATTTTTAAAAGTGAACATAACTTCCATTCTAGTAGAAGAAAAAACAATGAAATGAGGTGAAGAGAGTGGAGAGTGAAAAAAAAGAAACAGAAAAAGTGTGAAAAATAAAAAGCACAGAATAAGGTAGTAGAAATAGTCTAAATATTTAGCAATAATCACAAGCAAAGCAAAGAGATTAAACTTTTCAGTTAAAAGACAAAGACTGTCAAACTAGATTTTTAAAAGTGGAACTTGACAAGCTAATTCTAATATTTACATGGCAGTGCCAAGGGCCAAAGATAGGCAAGGCAATCCTGAAGAATAAGAACTCGGTGGGAAGATGTGCCATCCCATACACCCAGACAAATTATGAGACCCTAGTAATTAAGGTAAAATGTGTTGACACACGAATAACAAAAAGAAAAATGGAAGAGAAGAAAAAGTCCAGAATAGATCCACTCAAGTAAACCCAATCTATGACAAAGCTGGCACTGGAGATCAGCAAAGAAAAAGATCAGCTAGCACATAAATGGTACTGGGACCACTGGTTTTTCATAGGGAAAAAATAAAAATAGATTCCAACTTCACACCATTCAACTGCAGATAGACTGAAGACTTAAATATGAAAGGCATTTTTATCTTTATGACCTGAGATAGGAAGAATTTCTTAAACAAGATAGAAAAAAAGCACAGGCTATAAAGATAAAGGACGATAAATGTCACCACAGTAAAACTGAGAACTTGGTTTTATCGAAAGACATCACAAAGGAAACGAAAAGACAAGCTACAAATCAGGAGAGGATGTTTACAACATATATAATAGACAAAGGAATAGTAACTAGAATATATTAAAAACACCTATAAATCAACAAGAAACTGCGTGAAATACTTAAAATAGAAATTCACAGAAGTGAAAACATGAAAGGCCAATAAGTATACAAAAAGATGTTCAACCTCATTAAAAATTACACAAATAGGAGTTATAACTACAATGATGCCCAATCTTGGTTTCTAAATACTGTTACCTTCTAAAAGGAACTAGGGCTTCTTGGAGAAATGGCTGCTTTCAAGACTGGGCTATACAAAATGATCCTTGTTATACCAGAAAGTAAGGAAGTGCAAAAAAAGAAAAAAAAAAACCTGTTGTTATACCGTAAAGTAAGGAAGTGCAAAAAAAGAAAAAAAAAACAAACTGTTCTTATACCGGAAAGTAAGGAAGCGCAAAAAAAAAAAAAAAAAAAAACTGATGAGGACATTTCAAAGAGACTCAGAGCCAGTTTCTTCATCTGTAAAAGATGGACATAACAATGACCTTCCTTCTCGGATGTTTGGAGATGAGTAAATGAGATAATATTAACACAACATTCAGTTAGCACTTGGTGAGCATCAGTTTCATTTTGTACATATAAATGTTTGTGATATATGAAACTTTCTTGCAAGAAATGAGGTAGAGGATCCAGCTCTCTATTTTATTGAAAATTATTTTTTAAGCTAATTTTGTTTAAACAGGAACTGGTGGCTCGATATGTTTCATTGATTCCTTTCTTGCCTGACACTGTTTCATTTGCTGGCATCTGTGACCTATGGAGCACATCTGATGTAAGTGGTTCTCTCTCACAGATTTACTAGTTGGAGCTGACTTCATTGAATATTAGCTAAATGGCTTGCATCATTTTAAACTGCAACATTCATTAGTTGTTATAAAAATCGACTTGGCCATCTGTTTAGCAAGAGCTAAATTCTGAAGTATTTTTTTTTCTGGTTCAATCTGCCCAAAGTTGAGAATTTTAAAAAAGTATATTTGCACAAAGAATTTTTAAAAAAAACTTCAGATGTCTTAATGCTGATTTACCTTCCTAGTATTAACAGTACCCTAGTTTTGTTCATAAAAACTCAAAATTACATTCTATATTACATTTGGAAATTGTATATTCCTTAATTTGTGAACTTCTTAAGGCATGCCATGTCATCATTCATTCAGTATG
Organism: Equus quagga; assembly: GCF_021613505.1. Lineage (NCBI taxonomy): Eukaryota > Metazoa > Chordata > Mammalia > Perissodactyla > Equidae > Equus > Equus quagga. The sequence continues at coordinate 143,810,469 of NC_060269.1, read as the reverse complement.
TATTTCTTGGTCACTTATCACATATCAGACACTGTACTAAGTTCTAGTTATGAGTCAAATAAACATGGCCTCTGCCCTCACAGAAGTTACAATCTATGTATGTTACCTAAACTTCCAAATGGATCTTTGGTAGTATGAAACAAACATATACTATCATTGGTATTCATTCTGTTTCTGGATCTCGTGTTGTACTGTGTTTGCATAAAACTGAACTATGTTATACAACTCCCTTTGAAGGACAGCTCTAAACTGAAGAACACTTTAAATTTTTCATTCCCCAATGAAACAGTAAAATGCCTCTAATGGTGACAATTTTAGAGATAAAATTTCCACAACCTGGAGACATCTATAAGAATATATACAAAGAACAGAATAGTTCATGTGCTCTAGAGCCAGACTGGCTTTACCACTTCCTAGGTATTAAATGGGAAGATCAGAGTCCCTCCCTCAAAGGTTTGTTCTAGGATTAAATGACTTAATGCATACCATGTGCTTAAAACAGTGTGGGTGGGGAGGGATGTGAATAGACAGAGCCCAGAGGATTTTTAGGGTAGTAAAAATACTGTATGATACTATAATGATGGATACATGTCACTATACATTTGTCGAAACTCATAGAATGTACACCACCAAGAGTGAACCCTAATGTAATGATTATGATGTGTCAGTGTAGGTTTATCAGTTGTAACAAATGTACCAGATGTTGATAATGGGGGAGGCTGTAAATGTGTGGGGGCAGAGAGTAATATGGGAAATCCTTGTACCTTCTTCCCAACTTTGCTTTGAACCTAAAACTACTCTAAAAACTAGTGTTTTTTTAAAAAGTGTTTAGCACATAGTGAGCTATCAAATATAAATTCAAAAGGAAAAGTAAAACTTTGAAATCTCTCTCCCCTACCCCAATTGTAGTGTTAATTGATTCTAGAAATCCATGTCATAAGAGAAAACACCATTTTCACTAAAAGTGATCTTTTTAATGAATTATCAACACAGTATCAAAATTTGGGAAAATATTTTTAAAAAACATCTTATGGGGGTCAGCCCCATAGCCTAATAGGTAAGTTTGGTGCACTCTGTTTTGGCAGCCCAGGTTCAGCTCCCAGGAGTGGACCTACACCACTTGTCAGTGGCCATGCTGTGGCGGCAACCCACATACAAAATAGAGGAAGATTGGCACAGATGTTAGCTCAGGGTGACTCTTCCTCAACACAAAAAATAAAAATAAAAAAATAAATGTTAAAATACATCTTATACTTTAAGGGACTAATTTTAACAATGACTTTTTAAAATTCTGTATAGTCAATCCAGAATGAAGAGTCAATCAAAGCAACATGATTTTTTTTTCTTTTTCTCAGCAATTTCTTGATCTCCTGGCAGGAGATGAAGAAGAGCATGCAGTATTACTATGTAATTATTTTCTCTCCCTGGGTAAAAAGGCCTGGCTCATGATGGGCAATGCTATTCCTGAGGTAAGACCACGTAGGCCCACTCTAATAGAGCAGTGTACCTGTCTAAAATGGTTGTGTTATGTTCCAGATCATGGACAGGACTTATTTTCCTAACGATCCTTCGAGTAGCTAGGAAAGTGGCCCAGAGATTCCACAATAGGCAGAGAGAACCAGTAATAAGACATGAAATGGTTTTCTGTGGTACTCAGACCCTATGCAATGCTTCAAAACCCAGACCCCCACCGAGCTGTGTCCTTTCAGTATGAGCCCCTCCTACCCATGTTACCAAGAACTCTGATTCCCTTTAGTGATCTAGTGTTGTTCATGCTCAGGAGTGACAGGGATCCAAAAAAGTGTGGCAAGGTTAGGGATCTCCTCTCACGCCAGCTGCTGCTAAGGGCCTTTGCTACTAACCCAGCAGGCACAGGGGAATAAGGCAAATAACCACAGCAGCAAAGAAAAGAATGTTGGCAGCGATATTTTGATATTATCACTGTTATTTTTATTAGACTGGAGACTTAGAGACAATTAGAACCTGCTTCCCCAGCCCACCACAAATATCCTCCAAATAAATTTTGGGCACATTGGGTAATCTGGGGTACAAGTTTAGAAAATTCACTTAGATTAAAGCAGCTTATCCAAAGAATGTTTCAAAAAGAGGACACAAGGCTCTAGGAATCCTCAGGAATTCAATAGCATGGGGTGCTGCTAGGCAGGTAATATCATATCTGAATCCTAATTCATTCTCCATCACTGTCTTCCAGACAGCCTGGTACAAGGAAAAGAACACTGGGCTAGGAAGTCACAAGGCCTGGGTTCAAGGCTCTGCCCACTCCTCATGAGCTGTGTGACTCTAAGCAAGTCACTTCACAACTCTGAGCTTTATAATGAAACTGAGATAATAATTTTTGCCCTGCCTTCCCCAGAAGGCTATTGTGACCATCAAATGCAATCATACATGAGCAATAAATGAATAAATGCTCATTGTAAAAAAAGAATCCAATAATACATAAGTATTCCAAGTAAAAAGTCATGTGCCTCTTCAGGTTCCAACCCCCAATCCCACCTCCTCCTCAGGTGTATTCACTGGTAACAATTTGGTATGTATCCTTTCAAATCATCTTCTACGTATTTACATAGTTATAAATGCATATCACATGTTACTGTATTAGAAATGGAAGTAGTATTCAGCCATAATCAGCCTTCTAAATACTTAAACGGTAATCTTACTGACTATAAAAAGAAAATGCAGTGACTACTTATTTCCATTAATAATAGTTCTTCAGCCAATCTTAACATATATTGGTTGAGTAACATGATTACTATCCCTATTTGGTCACTACACTGCACTAGTAGCAGATGCAAGAATTTTGCAAAAACAAACATTTGATTTTGTATCTTAAATGCAGCACAACCCAGAACTTCAAACTAATTTTCACCATTAGCCATGGATTTTACAAATTAGGGGACCAACTAAAATAATGAATTATCTGTGCAAATTACACTTGATCTTAACTGCATAATTAGTTGGAAACTGTTTTAATGGCTATTTTCCTTCAGGGTCCAACTGCCTATGTGCTAACTCGGGAGCAAAGTCACTATTTAATATGGAATCCCTGCAGTGGACATTTTTATGGACAATTTGATACATTCTGTCCCTTAAAAAGTGTGGGCTGTTTAATAGGCCCTGATAATGTAAGTATTACCATCTCCTCTTAAATATGGTTGGTTGAGTGTTGCTTTGTTTAAAATTTACCTAGTGATTTAAATAATATTTTATGTATCAAAAAAAATTTATATAAACATATACAATTAAAAAGAAATGTAGTGTTACGCACAGTGGCAGTACTGTCCTAAATAAAACACTTCATTGAATTAGTCACCTGACCTGTGGAGAAGCAGAATGAGGTTAAAGAAAGAATACAGGATTTAGATTCAGAGAACCTGAGTTCTCTTAAAACAATTTCTTGATTTGGATTCCAAGTATTGAGGCCTCCTACCTCACTGGCTGCCACTTCTCTGTATCCTTTGCTGTTTTTTCCTTATTTCTCTGAATTTGAAAAATCAGAGATCTTCAAAGTTCAAGTTCATCAAACCTCTTTTCTATTTATACTTCATCTCTAAGAACATATATATGCTGATCCCCAAATTTACGTCTCCAGCTCACCTAGCTCCTAGAACTTCAGACTCAAATATCCAACAACCTCCTCAACATCTTCTTATAGATGTCAGATAGACATCTCAAATTTAACATGCCCAATTCGAACTCCTGATTTCCTTTTGCAGTCTTTCAAATCTCAATAAATGGCAACTCCCTCAGTCCAGTTACTTAGGTCGAAATCTTTGGAGTCCTCTTTGATTCCTTTCTCTTTCTCCCACATCCAATCCATCAGCAAATCCCAATGGCTCTACCTTCACAGTATATGCAGAATCCAACCACAGCCCCCCACTTTCACCGCTACCATTTTGGTCCACACTACTGTCGCTGTCACCTGGATTTTTCAAAATAGCCTCCTAACTGGAGACTTCTCTACTTGCCCCTACTCCCTTCTGTCTAGTCTCAAAACAGCAAAGAATATTCCTGTTAAAATGGAATGCAAATTATGTCACTCCTCTGCTTAAAATACTCTAATGGCTTCCTAGCTCACTCTAGAGTCATAGCCTAAATCTTTGATGGTCCACAAGGCCTTCTATAACATGACAGCACCCTGCCCCCCTATCCTCCAGAGATCTCCTCTCTTACTTGCTCACTCCTCTAAAGCCACTAGGTCTTCCTTGCTGTTCCTCAAACACATCAAGCACACTTTGCATTTGCTGTTTCCTCTGCATAGATGACTCCTCCCCTTACTGGATATCTTCACAGATTTCTCCCTCACTTCTTGCATTTCTGATCAAATGTCATCATTCCAGTGAGCACTTCCCTGCCCACACTGAAATTTCATCTCTTCCCACAGAGTTTTCTCCACAGCTCTTGTATTGTTAGCTACTGCCACAATAAAGATAGTAAAAACTCATCCCCAAACTAAATGGCTTCAAACATCTGTTCTCATGGTTCTGTAGGTCAGCTGGGAAGGCTCTGCTGATCTAGGCTGAGAAAGCTCTGCTTCATGTGTGTTTATTCTAGGACTCAGGGCAATGACAATGACAGAGGCACAAGAGGGCAGCCAGGAACACACACTGACACTTCTGTCCCATTCTACTGACCAAAAGTCAAGGAGCAGGGAAATACACGTCTGCCCTTTTACTCAGAGGAAGTGCAAAGTAACATAGCAAAGGATTTGGGTATGGGAAGGGTTAAAGAATAGGAACCAATGATACAATCTACTGCCTCACGTAGCATTATCTGATACCCCATGTATTTACTTATTTGTTTGTGCTATCTCACTAGCTACTGCATGAGGGTTGGGACTCTGTTCATTCACTACTTTACCCCCAGTGACTAGAACTGAGCCTGAAGATAGCAGGTACTTGATAAATACGTTGAATGGACAAATTTGCCACTCATTCACACGGTCATTCAGTATACCTACTATATGACAGGAGCTATGCTAGATGCTAAAGATACAATGGTGAATAAGACACATGGCGAATGTTCTTAAGGCAACAATCTATTGAAGGGACAGGTGAATAGACAGGTAATTATAAAAAATGATAAATACTAATAATAGTAATAAAATAGCTAACAATTATTAATCACTTACTATGTACCAGGCATTGTTCTAAGAGGTACAGATGAATTAACAATTTAATCTGCTCAGCAACCTGATGAGGTGGATACTATTATCTACTCTATAGAGGAGGAAACTGAGGCGCACAGAAGTTAAATAAATCGTCCAAGGTCACAGTTAGTAAATGTTGGAGCCAGAATTCAAATGCAAGTGGTCTGCTTCCAGATCCAACCTGCTACACTGCCTCAACAAGACAGGTGCTATCTCAGACATTACAGAGTGCTGTGGAAGCAAAGGTGGACACCTAACACAATTGGAGGCTTGGAAGAGCAGAGTTAGAAAAGGCTAGCCTGAGAAAGGAGTGGCCTTGTCTGGTTTCTCCTAAAAGATTTTGACTCTCTTATCATCAGGAACTGTCTTATTTCATCAACCTACAATTAATAGTACAGTGCACCTCAACTTCAGATTTAAAAGGGGTGAAAAAATGGCCAATGACAAGTATATGATGTCACGGATTATAAAATGCATACTGGCTTTACAAATCGAAATATGACAAAAAATGTGCATCCTGCATGTCCTCTTGCTGTCTCTGCTTACTCTTTCTATACATACAGGCACACACACACACAGACACATGTATATATCTGCTTACCATATATGCTAATGTAGTCCTGTCTTTTTAGATTTGGTTTAATATTCAACGACATGATTCCCCACTGAGGATAAATTTTGACATCACCAAGCCCAAGCTATGGAAATCTTTCTTCTCAAGAAGCCTTCCATATCCTGGCCTTTCCAGTGTCCAGGTATAATTCTCTTACTAACAATTAAGCATAAACAAAGAAAGTGAGGAATCTGAAATCATCATACTGGGTAGGCAGATATTTTTTGATGCTTAATTCTACTTCTAGATATTTAGTCTAGAATAATATGTTTTTCAAGCTTAGTTAAGCCCAACTCACAATAAGAAATTACCGTGATATCATGAACCAGTGTACACATATGTGAAAGAAAAGTTTTGATGTAAGGAGTCCCATAACATAAAAAGTACCACAAAATATAATCCATTTAATTTTTTAAATAGTGGTCTCGATTCACTAAGTTAATTTCATTACTGCTGTTAAAACATGAAATCAAACTGCAGGTCATGATCCACTAGGGGCCCATGAAATTAATTTAGAGGGTCCTGCCCAGTAGTAGGTTGTAAGTAGTAAGCATGAGAATTGTTTATTAAAACTTCTGTTTGATTAGCTTAGTTGATTAGTTTAATTTGATTTTGTTTGTGTATAGTGGGTGTGCAATATAAAATGTACTTTTTACCGTGATCCAAACCTTTCCCAAAAAAGATCTAAAAAACACCCCATAGAAATTCTCCCATGTGTACAAAGTGACATATACAAGACTTTTCATAGGAACACTGTTTCCAATAGCCTAAGAATTGGAAAGACATAAGGGATAAATTCTGTTATATAACAGAATATTTCATAGTAGTTACACAAGTGAATCAACATTAATGAATCTTAGTAAGCACTCTAGAAACATGTGTTTGCTATTATCTCTAAATACAATGTTACAGAAGAAAAAGCAAGTTGTATATTCACAGTATAAAACTATTACATAAAGTTTAGAGGGGCCAGCCCCATGGCCGAGCGGTTAAGTTCGCGCGCTCCACTTCAGCAGCCCAAGCTTTCGCCAGTTCGGATCCTGGGCGCGGATGTGGCACTGCTCATCAAGCCATGCTGAGGCAGCATCCCACATGCCACAACTAGAAGGAACCACAACTAAAAATACACAACTATGTACCAGGGGGCTTTGGGGGAGGAAAAGGAAAAAAATAAAATCTTTAAAGTTTAGAAAACACGCAAAACAATATAATATAGTTTAGGGGTACATGTATCTGTAATAAAATCATAAACACATTTTATTAATTTGCCTATCTCCACTGACTGTAATGTAAACTCCATGAGGGCAGGGATTTGTATTTATGACTATATCCCCATCACCTGTAAAAGTGCCTGGCACACAGTAGGTATTCAACATATGTTGAATCAAAGAATGCTGAAAAACAAATTCAGGTCATGGTTATTTCTGTGACGAGAGAGAAGGGAAATGAAATTGAGAAAGAACTACATAGCCCTATAATTTTTTCTGTGATACTTCACTTAAGGTGGATCACAGGTACACTAGTATCCATTATATTATCCTCTATAACTGAATGAATCTGAGATTTCATAATTTTTTTAAAAAAGATTTAGAACAGTATGTATAGCTATTCAAATTAAGTGTGATTTCTAGGATTTCTTAACTATTTTCTCTTTTATAGCCAGAAGAGCTAATCTACCAGCGCACAGACAAAGCGGCTGCAGCTGAGCTACAAGACAGGTCACATGACACCCTAAATCCCCAAGTCATCTGTCACTAGCAGTGCAACACCAAACTACATGACTCTCAGCCCAGATCAATGTGAAATAATTTGGGCAATTAAACTTTAATTCACGTTTATAGATACCAAGTACAGATGAGATGTGATCACTAAATCCCATGGCTCAGAAGGAGGCTTTAGCATCAGCATGGTGTGGTTCTAACAGAAGTGAACTCCGGCAATGATAGGTAGTTCTCCAAAAACTCTATGTCGGGTTAGAGCTCAACATCTGTGATGGGTCTTGTTCAGACACATCATAATCCTCAGCTTAAATACGCCTCTTTTGTCCAATTAGCGGCTTACTGAACTTCAGCTCGTTTATAAACCTATAGGAGAAGGCTGGTAAGAGCCTATTTTAGTCCCTATAATCCTTATAACTCTGTAAAACAGAATTTATTCTTCCGGTTTCACAAATGTGGAAACTGAGGCTCAGCAAGATCCACACACTTGTAAAGTGTTAGAGGGGGCTTCCGAGCCCAGCCAGATCTTTCTGATTTCAAAGCCTGCGTGCCCTTTACTGTATCAAGCTGTGTGAAGAACAGCATGTCAAATTACACCAGAATAAATGTGACGTTTTTTTAAGGTATTATTACTCGAAAACATCAATTTACTCAATTTCAATTTTCAAATAAAGCCTTGAGATCTCCACCTAGAACAACTGATTCCCCCAAAATTCCCTTTTGTTTCTTCTAATAGTTTCAGGATACTATTAGATTCATGTCATTTATTTCTCCAACATTGAGGAAGTGTAAGGGAATTCATCCATACTTTCTCACTCAGACCACCTTGAAACCCAAAACAAATGTAAGTGTTATATGCCAAAAGAGAAGCAGATCCTACAGCTATTGAGCAATGGGAAGCTGGCTGGGTCCCTAAATCCGTTTGGTTAAGGATGCACAAGAAGCTTCATTTAGAATGAGCAAGATGTCAAGTCAAATCCCAACTCCCCTGCCATTGTCAAATCACTTATCCTACCTCAAACTGTCCCCTCATAAATAAAATCAAAATATCCCCTACCTCACAGGGTTACTGTTAGGATTAAATAAAAATGTACAGCACTTAGCACAATACCTGGCAAATAAAGGCTCAAGAGATGGTAGCTATTTTCCCTTATTCTGTGTTTAAGCTTCACATCCTATGGATCCAATCCCTATCATATTAACTATGAAGCAGGATATCAAAAGTTAAGTTGCAATGATGATGGATACTTTAAAGGCAGTTTTAAGGCAATTTAAAAAAACAATCTTCATGAATAGAAGTCACAGGGGAAAGAATCAATGTTCGGTATTAATTGCCCTACAAACATCTGAAGCTTTCAACATAAACCCACCCCTTACGCCTGGGTCTAGTTTATCTGCCTGTCTATACGTTACCAATGAACAAAGTGATAAAACATTTCATGACATTAAAAAAGTCTTTTGCCAAATGTATTGAATTTGACTATCCCTCAGTTATTCAGTGCTTCCTTAAAATTTTGAGTTACATTTCAAGTATTTTATGGCCCTTAGGATATCATATCATTTCTGCTTACTATTGCCCACACCAACCATATGCAATTCTCAAGGGCAAGGATCACTTGTATTAATTTTTGAATCCTCAGAGATTAGCTCATATTGGGTACTAACTATTCCTAGTGAATGACAAGTCCACCAACAAAAATGTGGTTATGTAAGCACCTGAATCCCCACTGTATACAAACTGTATTTTTGTTTACAAGGGAAAAGTCAAATCAGCAAAAAATGGAGTTTATTTTTTATGAATAGGATTGAAAAAATACTAAAAGAAAAAATCATGGACTGGAGGCCACGCCATCTGACTCGGTGGAATAGGTACTGTACCTCCACACTACGCCACTTCTTGCCTCTGTTAGAAAGAAGTCAAGGAGAAGACGTAGAAGATGACCACAGAGCAGAACTGCTGAAACAGCTGGGAGACTACAGGGTAAGTACAAATGGCTCTAAATTGAGCTTGTGAATTTTGTTTCAAAATGGAAATTGCTCAGTAATGGGTTTTTGGAATCAAAATACCTACGTTCTCCCCGAAGTACACAGATGAAGTAGCATAGACTAAAAATGTGATTAAAAGTTCAAATCTCAGTCATTAAGCTATCGTTAAATAGCAAAATGCCTCTAGAAAATGAAAATATTTTTTATAAGAGGATCCTATGGAAAATACTTTTATGAAATACATTGCAAGTATTAATTGAAAACATCTGGCTAAATCCTTTTACACTCAACTGTGCATAAAGGTGAAAGCAACCACTCTCAGATTTTTTAAAAGGATACAATTTTATACTAATTGCTTTTCATTGCTAAGACAAATTCTCATTAATATATGACGTATCTTCTCTACTGCCTGTGGGTAGTGCTGTGCATTGACATCCTACAGCTGAATAATAAAACCTAGAAAGCAGTCTCAAACTAAGACAGTAAGCCTTGTTGGCTAAACAGTGTAAAGATTCACTGAATAAAATTTATCCTTTAATTAATCCCGGTTTTCAGCCAGGATGTTTTCAATTCAAGTAACATAAAACTTAGTTCAAACAGGCCTGAGCAATAAAAAGAATTTATTGGCTTACGTAGCTATCAGAGCTGTACTACTTTTCTGCAAATCTTCCCACTCTGCCCTCCTCCAATGGCATCCAGTGGATGTGATGGCATCATCCTCAGGCTGACTTTCTAGCAGGGACAAATGGCTGGAACAGATCCAGGCAGGGCTCACATGTGCACACATATTGTCCAAAGCAGGAGAGAGCATCCGTGCGCCATTATTCCTAAAGTTTCCTGAGACTCACTTTAATCACACAACCATCCCTGTAGATCAATCACTGTGGCCAGCAGGATAGAATGCATTGATTAGCTTAATCTAGGTCCCTGGAATTACATGGGTTACAAGGCAAACTAGGGACTATCAGGAAGAGCTTGGAAGGAAACATTGGAGGGTGGCTGGGTGACTAGCAGGTGGTTTACACATGAAGTCAATATGCTGGCAACTAAAACAAAAAAGACATTTAGCTCCTCTCCATTTTCTGTATTGCTAAAATATAGCTTAATAGAAAAACAGAAATAAATGACTGAGATCCAGAAGGAAAACTTATTAAGAATATTGAGTTGTGTACATTTACAATGAGAAAAAATATATAGTGACATCTTCAAGCTTCACTAATGACTACAAATCATGGTTCTTTCTTTTCCTTCAGTTCTCTGGATTTCCCCTTCACATGCCCTATTCTGAACTGAAGCCTTTAATTGAAGCTGTGTATAGCACTGGAGTACATAATATTGATGTTCCTAACGTTGAATTTGCTTTAGCTGTATATATCCACCCATATCCCAAAAATGTTCTGTCTGTTTGGATCTATGTTGCCTCCCTTATACGCAATAGGTAGCTCTTTCATTGTATACTCTTTATATCGTGTAAAAACTATAAGTAGGATATGAGAATATTTTTAAGTGATATTCATCACGTCGGAAAGAAAATATTGGCAAATAATGGAATAAAATTATCATTATTTTCAAACCGTGAAAAATAAGTGTTTTTATTAGTAGTCTGCCTTGTCTTTGCTACTTTGACCCTTAATTCAGCTGACACTAGCCACAGTTCCCACTTACACTATGAGCTTCATACCTTGATGCTTTTCTACTTGCTCACCTTCTACTTGGAAGGCCTTTCTTCGTTGCCGGTCCAGCAGAACCACAATCATACTTTCAAGACCCAATAAAACAACACAACTTTTCTGAGGGAAGGAGAAAGAACTTCGTAATATAAAATTTTTATTTTTAATGTTGAATACCTCATAATACCTTATCCTACAGAAATACTGAACAAGCATGCACATGCACATACATGCATACATATACACACACATACACCCACTGAAGCAATCAAGTATTTTAGAAAAAAAGGAATATATTTAAATATTCATCAAAAGGGAAGTAGTTTAAAAAATTAAGACATTGTTATGGACTGAATGTTTGTGTCCCCTAAAAATTCCTATCTTGAAACCCTAATCCCCTACGTAATGGTAGGGAGATGAGGCCTTTGGGAGGTAATTAGGTCTTGAGAGTGGAGCCCTCATGATGGGATTGGTGCCCTTATCCCTTTAAGAAGAGACAAGAGAAAGCCTGCTTCCTCTCTCTAGAACATGCGGGGATACAGTGAGAAGATGGCTGTCTGCAAACCAGAAAGAGAGTCTCACCAGAAACCAGATCTGCCAGCACCTTGACCCTGGACTTCTCAGCCTCCAAAACTGTGAAAACTAAATGTTTGCTGTTTAAACCACATAGTCTATGGTATTCTGTTACAGCAGCCCAAACTGACTAAGACAGACACATTCAGATAATGCTATACTAAGCAATTAAAAAGGACTAAATGTATGGTGCTGACATAGAAAGATGTATACAAAATAGAAATATGTAAACAGGGTTTCTCAACAACAACACTACTGACATCTTGGGGCAAGTAATTCTGTGTTGTGGAGGACTGTCCTGTGCATTGTAGGATGTTTAGCAGCATCACTGGCCTCTACCTACTAAATGCCAATTGCATCCTTCCCCTGTGTCAAGTTGTGACAACCAAAAATGTTTCCAGACACTGTCTAATGTCCTCTACAGGATTAACTGCCTCCAGTTGAGAACCGCTGACGTAGCTGGAATACGATCTCACTTAAAAAAAAAGAGGAACCAAATTAAGGAGAAACTTCACCTTTTCTTTATTCCCTTATGCCTTCCTCTGTCAAGTTATATTACAATTATGTTTTTACATGCCTCTGATACCTCTGCTGTGAACTCCAAGGAAGGGTTCAAGGACTGACCCATAACAGTCATTACCAATGTAACAATAGAGAGGTAGGATAGCATAGTGCTTAAGAGTATCAACTCTAGAGAAATCTAGTTCTGCAACTTACTAGCTGAGTAATCCATGGACAAGTTACTTAACCTCTCTGTTACTTAACTTCCCCCATATATAAGATTGGGATGATCACATTACCTATCATCACATTGTTGTAATGATTAAACATCAGTATAAGTAAAACACTTAGAAGACTGCCCCACACTGAGCACCTGATGTCTGTCAAGCACGATAAGGCATTTTACATAACTGTTGCCTTTTATTCCGAGAATGAACAGTTTCCATCATTCATGAAATTAATCACAAAACCCAAGATAAATTTAAATCAAGTATAGGGTTTCATTATTTATTAATTATCCCCTTAACAATGAAACAGCAAAAATGTATAAAAATTAAATGCAGATTATGCTATATGGGAGAAAGATACGGGGGGATAGTCGAAAAACAGTGAGTTTCCACATGACAATGTGCTGACGTATTGAAGTCCGTTTGGTTCAAGAGTGCCAAGTTCTAGGTAATGGTTTCTAACATCGACCAGCAAAGGACAAAGCAAAAGGGAGGCACCACAATTACCTGGAACCCATGGGGAAATTAGCTGCTCAAATTAATTAACATTTAAGCCAAGTCCTAAAACATCACTTAATCATTTTTTCCATAGGTATTATCAAAATTTTTCCCCAAAAAACATTATACTGTTTTCTGATTACATGGGGAATAAACTCAAGTCCTCCTTTGATGACTCTAGGCCATGGTTACAGATGAGTAATTTCACCATGCAGCTCATGTAAATACAGATAGGATGAAGTATGGGGTTGGATGGGAATCACTCCAGAAGAATTCTTGTAGTTTGTTTTCTTAATAGTCCCTGATGTTAACTTTTCAAATAAATTTTATTAAACACTTAGGGAAATAAAAATATAATAACCACAAAACAGTCAACCTTACAAAATAAAACTTCTGACCCTGTAACTGCTACGGTTAGATTTCCTTTTAAGTTCTCTAAGGGAATCAAGAAATTGTTTTTTACTTTGAGCTTAGGCCAGACTTGTAAAGGAGGAGGCTAGGTACAGTGGTGCCACAAAAGACATGCCTACTTAGGATAAGACATACAAACTCAAAAGCTAAGACTGTCTGCTTATACAGCTGCCCTATCCAATATGCAAGAAACTTGTCGGGTTCCATCTTTTATTCTGCAAATGTTAGCAATGGAATCAAAATGGACCTTTAGAGGAAGCTGAAATTTCAGTCATTAGATATCCTCCCTTTAGAGCTAATCTACCCTTGGAGTGTTTAATTCAAATGTTAGCAAAATTTAAAAGCATGAGTGAATTCTCCTTATTTATATTCCCATCGAATGATTCTTCCCTCTTCTTTAGACAACTCTATCTAAAATAAAGTTTTCTCTTAGCCTGAACTGAAATCTGTCTACCCGTAGGTTATCTCTCCTACTCTCCCTATCCTCCAATAAAACAAACAAAAGAATACCTGGGGCCACAAATCACAAGATTGCAAGAATACTTCCTCTTCCACAGCCTTGCATGTATTTCTAAAAATAACTGGCATGCTGCAACTATTCTCCTGATGACATAAATTATACATGGCATTACATAAAACTGACTCACTATGTGCCTTTCTGAATGGTAGGTCTTCACTCTCTTTTCACACCTCAGTAAAGATAAGCTTAGAAATTCAAATTTTGACTCTTGTAGAATTAATTTCAAAAGACAATTCAGCTCAACAAAATTAGGTATCTGTCTAAAACTGTTTATTTGTCAGGGTCATGATTTCATGGGAGTTCAAAAGACCAAATATTTAGTCCTATTTTACACTAAAGTAAACCTGCATTGAGATTTATAATAAAAGCAAAACACAAAATTACCTGGTAAAGTCCTGAAAGCAGATTTTATTTATACATTTCTTCAAATCATTATGGAATTTTTAAAAATCCCTCCCAAATTTGACAGTTTAGTGAGTGACAGGAACCCGGGGTCTTTGAAGAAAGCAAGTACAAATATATTGGTGCTTTGCTCGCTCACTGAGCTAACACCAAGAAGCCAATTTATTCTATAATCTTAAAGAATTTTAAATGTATGTTTGAATTGGCCCTCTGAGAACTGTTCAAATAAAGGAAACATTACAGAAAAGAGATTTGTTTCCAAAATGTGCAGTCTTTGAAAATAAAACTTCAGAAATGTATGTTTGAAAAGATGTGCAAAGCTTAGTACAGTGTTTAGATATAAAGAGAACCAATAATCCCCACTGACTTTAAAACTCAAAATAATCTAAAAAATACTTTAAATGGCATGGCATTAAGTAACATTCTTTTCAAAGCATTCAATTTAAGAGAAATCTGATGAAACTGTTCTCACCCTTATGAAAAGACCTAATCTCTTTCTAAAATAAAAATGAGTTGCAAGAGAAACAACACTGTACAATTCACTGGTAAATTAAGATTTCTGAGGCTGTAAGAAATGGGGCCAAAACAAGTCACTCTCAAAAAGAGACGGTTAACACAGAACATGTGCTATAAGTAAAGTGCATGAAAGGAAGCCTGCTCAGCTAAATGAAGTGGACAAAGGTCAGAAGTCAAGGTCATTCGCCAGAGCGGCAGCAGGCTCGAAAACCACACTGCAAATTCTGGCATCCGCTGGCAGTATCAGCATGAGGACCTGTATAAAAACAGAAAAGTGTGAAAGAAGGAATTTCTTAGAGATCACATAAAAATAGTCTTGCTTATGAAAGAGCTAAAACATTGATTTTTTTTTTTACTAGCAGTACATTTATAACACAGAAGTAAAATCTCATGAGTGTATAAAAAATTATTCAGACACAAAAATTGCCAGTAGCAGCTTGACTTAACTAATATATCCTTCATGATCCAAAAGCTAAATGAAAGAAGGAAAAGAAATAATTTCTTGGCAACAATCTTACAAAATAAAACTCTTAAGAATAGATGGAGATCACCCACAGAAGCAAGACTGCCACGCTAATTTAACAACAGATTTCTTATACTCTAAACATCCTTCCTAAAAATATAATTAAGTAACAAGAGCCCTACCTGTAACAGATCAGCTAAAGAATCCAGTATTGAGCAATTATAATAAACATTATATTCAAACTTAAAAAAAATAAACTATATAGACATAGACTTAACATGTTCATCACAGTTTTATTTAACATCTGTAGTCAAAATAAATCATACGGTAGGGTTAGGTGAAATTATGTTCCAGAATTAAGTATATAATGAGTGATTAACTAAATAAACATATCTAAGACATAATAAAAATTGTGATTCAATTACAAAGAGTGATAAAACTTTGAGGAATAACTGAAATTTTATCCCAGTCACATTATGCTACCCAGCACTAGATAAAAGATCCATTAGGGAACGTAGCTGAGAATCAGAAAATGTCAAAGAAGAGATATCATGGCACATATTCAAATGTTAAGTACTCTGAATAAATCACAGTTTTCATAAAGGCAGGCAAATGTGGAAAAGGACGTTTTAACCATACGGAAGCCTTTCAGTATGTCCGCACCATGAACAAATAAAGAGCAGTTAATTAGTTCTGTACTCATCAATTAGAACCAAAATACTTGGAATTGTGCTATGTAAGGATCATACAAAAAGTACAGGAAATGTAACTTTATTAAAGACTATGCCAAATGGGTTATAACTGAAAAATTATAGTACTCTCAGATTGATATCTAATTTAACTCAGGAACATATTTTAAATTAGCTTTGTTTTGTTTTTTAAAGTAGCAGTTCATTGCAAAAGAAGGCAACTACGCTAATACCAACATAACAAAATAACTACTTGCAACTGAACATACAGAACACTCTTATTTCCTGGAATTTAACTTTTCCTTGTATTCCCAAAATGGCATATACAAAATACAAAGGGCAAATTTCTTAAGATATACAATCAGTGAAGTATAATGTTTATATATTTCACAATGGAAATGATAATGTATCTTTAAGTAAGAAACTAATGAACTTTACAAGCATATATGGAACTGCAATAGCTTATGATTCATTTCATTTCAAATTGTTATGTTTGCCTTTAAACTGATGTGATGCGTGGCATATAGGGAGCGGGTATGGAAATGGGCAATGGTATGTGAAGGAAAATTGGCCACATATATAACTGCTGATGTCAATGATACATGAAGATTTATAATACTGCTCTATGTTTATACGTTTAAAATTTTCCATAATAAAAAGTTGAAAATTATTTTAAATATAAAATTGAATTACAAGCCAATTTTTTATTTATTCAAAATCAGAATCTGTTCTATTTTTACAGTGAAAAGTTGAATGTGTCATATATTTAAAATTCACAAAGTAGCACTTTTGTTAAGATCATTTTCCCTTAAAATAAGACACAAGGTTAATCATGTTAACCAAAGTCAAAATAAAATTTCTTAGTACATATTATCAGATATTTATTAAAAATGCCCTAATTAGGAATCCTATGGTTTGAAACTCTTCTCCTACTGTCAACTTTTGACCAGGTTTTCCCTTTGAATACATTTTCAGCTTTTGCTGTATGCACCACCCAACCCTCCACATCACCCCTTCTTAGCTTGTCTTTCCTCACCCCTTACACACTGGTTACTGCTTTGCCTGCCAATCACCTAGTGCCTTTCTTCAAACACCCAAACCCCTGCCTCACTACCATTGCCCTGTCCCTGCAACAGGGACTGTGATGAAATGCTTGAACTAGCAGTTTTTGCAAAAAAGTATCTAATTATCATTTTCTCAGTATGTAATTCCACTCCAAATTTTTTAAAAGGAAGAATTAAGACAAAAGAGACATGGAGACTTGTGTCTGTGTGTGTGTGTGTGTGTGTGTGTGTGTGTGTGTGTGTGTGTGTGTGCATGTGAGGAAGATTGGTCCTGAGCTAACACCTATTGCCAATCTTCCACTTTTTGCTTGAGGAAGAGTGGCCCTGGGCTAACATCTGTGCCCATCTTCCTCTATTTTGTATGCGGGTCACCACCACAGCATGGCTTGATGAGTGGTATAGGTCTGCACCCAAGATCCAAACCTGCAAACCTGGGCTGCCGAAGTAGAGCACATCAAACCTTAACCACTACACCGCCTGGCCAGTCCCAAGACATGGAAACTTTTATACCATTTTCCAAACTAAAACTCCCTAAAATACTTCAAAATGTCTATATTCCTATTTTTAAAAAGGACATAAAGGTAAGGAGGAAACTTTATACTTAATTCAACAGTGGCCTAGGAAAAAACCATAAGTAATGGCTGAAAGCAATGAAAGTGAAGTATGCTGCCGGTTAAAGGGAGAAAATAAAAGGGAGCCTCAAAAGAGCCAACGTGATCAAGAAAACTATTCTAGAGATTCTCATTGTTCCAAATGCCACAAAGCTTTTCACCATCCTCCACAAAAGACAGGAGTCCACCATCCTTAGTCTCCACCCTGGTCACTTGGGTCACTCTCTGCTCTCAAAGTCTAAGAGACAGTGATAGGGATAAGAGGAAGAAAAATGTAGGAATAAAATATGTGCCCTCTGTTAGTAGAAAGTAACCCAATCCTGCTGTCAGCACCTCTTTATTCATCACAAAACAAAGTTCTTGCTCACATGATATAAAATATGCCCCCCCAAGCATGCTGTAGAATATCTGAGTTTCAACAGGATCCTAAGTGTATAGTGTAAAGAGAGGGAGTAATATATCAGTGTTTTCAAATCTGAAAGTAGGATCTATCTACAGAAGTCCGTGGGTACTTAAACAATAACTGTAATACTAAACATCTCAAAACTAAAGTCCCATCATAAGGTCGAGGACAGAGCAGATGTCTGATCCTAATAATCTATGAAAGTGATGTCATCATGAAGAGATTTTATTCTGTTGAAAGTGTGGTCAAAGCAAAAGTGAAGAACACCACTGTTTTTAACTTAGGTCAGTCTCTTATTGTAGAAACAGGGAAGAATAGCAATTTCCAAAGCATGGAAATCATAAGCAGTGTTAACAGTAAAACCCTTCAGCATCACAGAAGGATTGTTCAGAAAAGGGAATAAATGGACAACAGAAAACGTGAGGCAGCATTAGAAAGAAACATGACTAAGATAAGTTATGTTGCCAAGTATCTCAAGTAGAAGCTGTGCTTCCATAGACGCTGACAATTCAAAAGGTAGTTCCCTTTAAACATGTGACTTATCAACAAATGTCTATCTCGATACAGGATAGAAAACTCAAATGCTTATAATGTATGAGGGCTAAGTTACATTAAATAATAATAAAGAAAACAGGAAATTAAAACTTGCATAATCATTAAATAAAATCTTTAAATACATGGTAAAGAATAAATTTTGTAAGAAAGCATCTTTTAAATATTAGATAAAAGAGCTATAATATTAGCAATAGTTATTTTCCAAAATTTTTATTATTGAATAATTTCTTTTTCCTGGATTTTAAGCATATTATGCTGTATATCTGCACACTTACCTTCACTTACCTTTAATTCCTCTTTAACTTAAATTAGAAACATAAGAGAGCAAATCATCTGAGACTGTGTCACCTCCAGAGCTATGAGCTAATCTATCTTAATTCATAAATTATACATATATTGAAACACAAATCAGTACAGAATTTTTATTTGCTATCATTGTTCAAATGTTCTTCAGAGCTCTAAAACTATGCAATTCCATGTAACACTTCTTAAATGACAAAGAATTTTTTAAATGGTATGGCTAAGAAGCCTTCCTTTATATTTAAATCTTAACTTTATCAATCAAACAACAAATTTAAATGTCATGAAGAATTATTCAGAAGAATCAAAAGTGGCATTTGCTATCAGTGCTTAGTACAGTGTCTTGTTCACAGTAGATACTGTTTGAATACCTGATTACTAACCTATCTTCTCCAAAATATCTGCCAGTGCTTAGGAAATGGATCATTCTGCTTTACTTATCACTTATTATTTAGTTAATAAATATTATTTATCAGCATTGATTTCTTTTAGTTGGTAACCTGGTAGTTAATTATGTAAACTTTCTTTTGACAAAATACATTTTTAGTTAAACGTTACTCTCAAATATTTCAAATAATTTTCACCTAAATATGCCCCCTTTTATTCTAAGACCATGTATAAAACATATTAACTACTTTCAGAAATAATAAAAAGGGGCACCCTTATCAGTCACAAAATATTTACTGTACAAGTTGAGTTGTAGTGAAAGATACTGGATCAATCGTATCATCTTGAAAAACTGGATACAAGGCAATTTTATTCTAACACTTTCTAGGTTGCCCATATGTCCTTCTAAGGAAAAGATTATATTAGAGCACTGCTAAGAGCAACTGGCTGGAACTCTGGAACACAATTTAATATGACAAGTCACCCTATAAACTTTAAATGATTTCCATTTCCCCCAAATCATGCTTTAAGAAGCTGTAAAAGGAGACTTAATATTGGATTATACAAGCACTGTCAATTTCCTTTCAAATCTTTCAAAGTCAGACATCTTCATTAAAATTCATTTATTGAAAATTTTACCACTCATTTATCAAAAAAAAACTTACGTTCAAAACAAAAGAAATGTAGCAGCTCCTTTGGAACATTTTAATATTTATATATTCAAAACCAGTTAAGATGAAAGAAATTTTGACATCCTAACAAAGTGCAAAAGATTTTAAGTATTTCACTTTATCCCATTATCTAAATTATTTCAAGAAGTTTAAAAAATTACACACAAAAAACAAGTAGGCAGATCATAAAAATTAACTGAAACCCAGTCTCCCCCACACCATAACATCTACACACCCAAAAGGAAATATAATAAATCAGGTTGTGAGATTTATTTCCACAAGCATAACCTTTGCTGACATCAACGTGGACCACTCAAGGCAACATACAAATAAGATGTTTTTCTTATTAAAAAATAGCTTACTGATTACTTTTCATAACACATCCTATAAGCCTTACGAACTACAACACTGAACCTACAATGACATAACTATATATGAAAAAACAAAAAAACAAAATCTCCCTTCTCAAACTCACTGAATCCACAAAAGAAGTGCTTCATTGCAGCAATCATACTTTGCTTTTGTATATTTAGCCAATTGCAACTAAAATGACATTC